>NW_027149977.1:0-185000 GCF_031143425.1 Pleurodeles waltl | reverse complement strand
GTTTCCCTAGGTGGCGGCTGAGCTACAGGCCAAAATCTACAGGTAGGCACTTTGCAAAAAACACCTCTGTTTTCTTTCAAAAATGTGTCTGTGTCCACGTTGCGCTTTGGGACGTTTCCTGTCGCGGGCGCTAGGCCTACCCACACAAGTGAGGTATCATTTTTATCGGGAGACGTGGGGGAACGCTGGGTGGAAGGAAATTTGTGGCTCCTCTCAGATTCCAGAACTTTCTGCCACAGAAATGTGAGGAACATGTGTTTTTTTTGCCAAATTTTTAGGTTTGCAAAGGATTCTGGGTAACAGAACTTGGTCCGAGCCACACAAGTCACCCCATCTTGGATTCCCCTAGGTCTCTAGTTTTCAGAAAAGCACAGGTTTGGTAGGTTTCCCTAGGTGGCGGCTGAGCTACAGGCCAAAATCTACAGGTAGGCCCTTTGCAAAAAACACCTCTGTTTTCCTTCAAAAATTTGGTTGTGTCCACGTTGCGCTTTGGGGCGTTTCCTGTCATGGGCGCTAGGCCTACCCACACAAGTGAGATATCATTTTTATTGGGAGACGTGGGGGAACGCTGGGTGGAAGGAAATTTGTGGCTCCTCTCAGATTCCAGAACTTTCTGCCACTGAAATGTGAGGAACATGTGTTTTTTTGGCCTAATTTAGAGGTTTGCAAAGGATTCTGGGTAACAGAAGCTGGTCCGAGCCACACAAGTCACCCCATCTTGGATTCCCCTAGGTCTCTAGTTTTCACAAAAGCACAGGTTTGGTAGGTTTCCCTAGGTGGCGGCTGAGCTACAGGCCAAAATCTACAGGTAGGCACTTTGCAAAAAACACCTCTGTTTTCCTTCAAAAATTTGGTTGTGTCCACGTTGCTCTTTGGGGCGTTTCCTGTCACGGGCGCTAGGCCTACCCACACAAGTGAGGTATCATTTTTATCGGGAGACGTGGGGGAACGCTGGGTGGAAGGAATTTTGTGGCTCCTCTCAGATTCCAGAACTTTCTGCCACAGAAATGTGAGGAACATGTGTTTTTTTAGCCAAATTTTGAGGTTTGAAAAGGATTCTGGGTAACAGAACCTGGTCCGAGCCACACAAGTCACCCCATCTTGGATTCCCCTAGGTCTCTAGTTTTCAGAAATGCACAGGTTTGGTAGGTTTCCCTAGGTGGCGGCTGAGCTACAGGCCAAAATCTACAGGTAGGCACTTTGCAAAAAACACCTCTGTTTTCCTTCAAAAATTTGGCTGTGTCCACGTTGCGCTTTGGGGCATTTCCTGTCGTGGGCTCTAGGCTTACCCACACAAGTGAGGTATCATTTTTATCGGGAGACGTGGGGGAACGCTGGGTGGAAGGAAATTTGTGGCTCCTCTCAGATTCCAGAACTTTCTGCCACAGAAATGTGAGGAACATGTGTTTTTTTAGCCAAATTTTGAGGTTTGTAAAGGATTCTGGGTAACAGAACCTGGTCCGAGCCACACAAGTCACCCCATCTTGGATTCCCCTAGGTCTCTAGTTTTCAGAAATGCACAGGTTTGGTAGGTTTCCCTAGGTGGCGGCTGAGCTACAGGCCAAAATCTACAGGTAGGAACTTTGCAAAAAAAAACTCTGTTTTCCTTCAAAAATTTGGCTGTGTCCACGTTGCGCTTTGGGGCGTTTCCTGTCGCGGGCACTAGGCCTACCCACACAAGAGAGGTATCATTTTTATCGGGAGACGTGAGGGAACGCTGGGTGGAGGGAAATTTGTGGCTCCTCTCAGATTCCAGAACTTTCTGCCACAGAAATGTGAGGAACATGTGGTTTTTTAGCCAAATTTTGAGGCTTGCAAAGGATTCTGGGTAACAGAACCTGGTCCGAGCCACACAAGTCACCCCATCTTGGATTCCCCTAGGTCTCTAGTTTTCAGAAATGCACAGGTTTGGTAGGTTTCCCTAGGTGGCGGCTGAGCTACAGGCCAAAATCTACAGGTAGGCACTTTGCAAAAAACACCTCTGTTTTCCTTCAAAAATTTGGCTGTGTCCACGTTGCACTTTGGGGCGTTTCCTGTCGCGGGCGCTAGGCTTACCCACACAAATGAGGTATCATTTTTATCGGGAGACGTGGGGGAACGCTGGGTGGAAGGAAATTTGTGGCTCCTCTCAGATTCCAGAACTTTCTGCCACAGAAATGTGAGGAACATGTGTTTTTTTAGCCAAATTGTGAGGTCTGCAAAGGATTCTGGGTAACAGAACCTGGTCCGAGTCACACAAGTCACCCCATCTTGGATTCCCCTAGGTCTCTAGTTTTCAGAAATGCACAGGTTTGGTAGGTTTCCCTAGGTGGAGGCTGACCTACAGGCCAAAATCTACAGGTAGGAACTTTGCAAAAAACACCTCTGTTTTCCTTCAAAAATTTGGCTGTGTCCACGTTGCGCTTTGGGGCGCTTCCTGTCGCGGGCGCTAGGCCTACCCACACAAGTGAGGTATCATTTTTATCGGGAGACGTGGGGGAACGCTGGGTGGAAGGAATTTTGTGGCTCCTCTCAGATTCCAGCACTTTCTGCCACAGAAATGTGAGGAACATGTGGTTTTTTAGCCACATTTTGAGGTTTGCAAAGGATTCTGGGTAACAGAACCTGGTCCGAGCCACACAAGTCACCCCATCTTGGATTCCCCTAGGTCTCTAGTTTTCACAAAAGCACAGGTTTGGTAGGTTTCCCTAGGTGGCGGCTGAGCTACAGGCCAAAATCTACAGGTAGGCACTTTGCAAAAAACACCTCTGTTTTCCTTCAAAAATTTGGTTGTGTCCACGTTGCTCTTTGGGGCGTTTCCTGTCACGGGCGCTAGGCCTACCCACACAAGTGAGGTATCATTTTTATCGGGAGACGTGGGGGAACGCTGGGTGGAAGGAATTTTGTGGCTCCTCTCAGATTCCAGAACTTTCTGCCACAGAAATGTGAGGAACATGTGTTTTTTTAGCCAAATTTTGAGGTTTGAAAAGGATTCTGGGTAACAGAACCTGGTCCGAGCCACACAAGTCACCCCATCTTGGATTCCCCTAGGTCTCTAGTTTTCAGAAATGCACAGGTTTGGTAGGTTTCCCTAGGTGGCGGCTGAGCTACAGGCCAAAATCTACAGGTAGGCACTTTGCAAAAAACACCTCTGTTTTCCTTCAAAAATTTGGCTGTGTCCACGTTGCGCTTTGGGGCATTTCCTGTCGTGGGCTCTAGGCTTACCCACACAAGTGAGGTATCATTTTTATCGGGAGACGTGGGGGAACGCTGGGTGGAAGGAAATTTGTGGCTCCTCTCAGATTCCAGAACTTTCTGCCACAGAAATGTGAGGAACATGTGTTTTTTTAGCCAAATTTTGAGGTTTGTAAAGGATTCTGGGTAACAGAACCTGGTCCGAGCCACACAAGTCACCCCATCTTGGATTCCCCTAGGTCTCTAGTTTTCAGAAATGCACAGGTTTGGTAGGTTTCCCTAGGTGGCGGCTGAGCTACAGGCCAAAATCTACAGGTAGGAACTTTGCAAAAAAAAACTCTGTTTTCCTTCAAAAATTTGGCTGTGTCCACGTTGCGCTTTGGGGCGTTTCCTGTCGCGGGCACTAGGCCTACCCACACAAGAGAGGTATCATTTTTATCGGGAGACGTGAGGGAACGCTGGGTGGAGGGAAATTTGTGGCTCCTCTCAGATTCCAGAACTTTCTGCCACAGAAATGTGAGGAACATGTGGTTTTTTAGCCAAATTTTGAGGCTTGCAAAGGATTCTGGGTAACAGAACCTGGTCCGAGCCACACAAGTCACCCCATCTTGGATTCCCCTAGGTCTCTAGTTTTCAGAAATGCACAGGTTTGGTAGGTTTCCCTAGGTGGCGGCTGAGCTACAGGCCAAAATCTACAGGTAGGCACTTTGCAAAAAACACCTCTGTTTTCCTTCAAAAATTTGGCTGTGTCCACGTTGCACTTTGGGGCGTTTCCTGTCGCGGGCGCTAGGCTTACCCACACAAATGAGGTATCATTTTTATCGGGAGACGTGGGGGAACGCTGGGTGGAAGGAAATTTGTGGCTCCTCTCAGATTCCAGAACTTTCTGCCACAGAAATGTGAGGAACATGTGTTTTTTTAGCCAAATTGTGAGGTCTGCAAAGGATTCTGGGTAACAGAACCTGGTCCGAGTCACACAAGTCACCCCATCTTGGATTCCCCTAGGTCTCTAGTTTTCAGAAATGCACAGGTTTGGTAGGTTTCCCTAGGTGGAGGCTGACCTACAGGCCAAAATCTACAGGTAGGAACTTTGCAAAAAACACCTCTGTTTTCCTTCAAAAATTTGGCTGTGTCCACGTTGCGCTTTGGGGCGCTTCCTGTCGCGGGCGCTAGGCCTACCCACACAAGTGAGGTATCATTTTTATCGGGAGACGTGGGGGAACGCTGGGTGGAAGGAATTTTGTGGCTCCTCTCAGATTCCAGCACTTTCTGCCACAGAAATGTGAGGAACATGTGGTTTTTTAGCCACATTTTGAGGTTTGCAAAGGATTCTGGGTAACAGAACCTGGTCCGAGCCACACAAGTCACCCCATCTTGGATTCCCTTAGGTCTCTAGTTTTCAGAAATGCACAGGTTTGGTAGGTTTCCCTAGGTGGCGGCTGAGCTACAGGCCAAAATCTACAGGTAGGCACTTTGAAAAAAACACCTCTGTTTTCCTTCAAAAATGTGTCTGTGTCCACGTTGCGCTTTGGGACGTTTCCTGTCGCGGGGGCTAAGCCTACCCACACAAGTGAGGTATCATTTTTATCGGGAGACGTGGGGGAACGCTGAGTGGAAGGAAATTTGTGGCTCCTCTCAGATTCCAGAACTTTCTGCCACAGAAATGTGAGGAACATGTTTTTTTTTAGCCAAATTTTTAGGTTTGCAAAGGATTCTGGGTAACAGAACTTGGTCCGAGCCACACAAGTCACCCCATCTTGGATTCCCCTAGGTCTCTAGTTTTCAGAAATGCACAGGTTTGGTAGCTTTCCCTAGGTGGCGGCTGAGCTACAGGCCAAAATCTACAGGTAGGCACTTTGCAAAAAATACCTCTGTTTTCCTTCAAAAATTTGGCTGTGTCCACGTTGCGCTTTGGGGCGCTTCCTGTCACGGGCGCTAGGCTTACCAATACAAGTGAGGTATCATTTTTATCGGGAGACGTGGGGGAACGCTCGGTGGAAGGAAATTCTTGGCTCCTCTCAGATTCCAGAACTTTCTGCCACAGAAATGTGAGGAACATGTGTTTTTTTAGCCAAATTTTGAGGTTTGCAAAGGATTCTGGGTAACAGAACCTGGTCTGAGCCACACAAGTCACCCCATATTGGATTCCCCTCGGTCTCTAGATTTCAGAAATGCACAGGTTTGGTAGGTTTCCCTAGGTGGCGGCTGAGCTACAGGCCAAAATCTACAGGTAGGAACTTTGCAAAAAACACCTCTGTTTTCCTTCAAAAATTTGGCTGTGTCCACGTTGCGCTTTGGGGCGTTTCCTGTCGCGGGCACTAGGCCTACCCACACAAGTGAGGTATCATTTTTATCGGGAGACGTGGGGGAACGCTGGGTGGAAGGAAATTTGTGGCTCCTCTCAGATTCCAGAACTTTCTGCCACAGAAATGTGAGGAACATGTGGTTTTTTAGACAAATTTTGAGGCTTGCAAAGGATTCTGGGTAACAGAACCTGGTCCGAGCCACACAAGTCACCCCATCTTGGATTCCCCTAGGTCTCTAGTTTTTAGAAATGCACAGGTTTGGTAGGTTTCCCTAGGTGGCGGCTGAGCTACAGGCCAAAATCTACAGGTAGGCCCTTTGCAAAAAACACCTCTGTTTTCCTTAAAAAATGTGGCTGTGTCCACGTTGCGCTTTGGGGCGTTTCCTGTCGCGGGCGCTAGGCTTACCCACACAAGTGAGGTATCATTTTTATGGGGAGACGTGGGGGAACGCTGGGTGGAAGGAAATTTGTGGCTCCTCTCAGATTCCAGAACTTTCTGCCACAGAAATGTGAGGAACATGTGTTTTTTTAGCCAAATTTTGAGGTCTGCAAAGGATTCTGGGTAACAGAACCTGGTCCGAGCCAGAGAAGTCACCCCATCTTGGATTCCCATAGGTCTCTAGTTTTCAGAAATGCACAGGTTTGGTAGGTTTCCCTAGGTGGCGGCTGAGCTACAGGCCAAAATCTACAGGTAGGCACTTGGCAAAAAACACCTCTGTTTTCCTTCAAAAATTTGGCTGTGTCCACGTTGCGCTTTGGGGCGTTTCCTGTTGCGGGCGCTAGACTTACCCACAGAAGTGAGGTATCATTTTTATCGGGAGACGTGGGGGAACGCTGGGTGGAAGGAATTTTGTGGCTCCTCTCAGATTCCAGAACTTTCTGCCACGGAAATGTGAGGAACATGTGTTTTTTTAGCCACATTTTGAGGTTTGCAAAGGATTCTGGGTAACAGAACCTGGTCCGAGCCACACAAGTCACCCCATCTTGGATTCCCCTAGGTCTCTAGTTTTCAGAAATGCACAGGTTTGGTAGGTTTCCCTAGGTGGCGGCTGAGCTACAGGCCAAAATCTACAGGTAGGAACTTTGCAAAAAACACCTCTGTTTTCCTTCAAAAATTTGGCTGTGTCCATGTTGCGCTTTGGGGCGTTTCCTGTCGCGGGCGCTAGGCCTACCCACACAAGTGAGGTATCATTTTTATCGGGAGACGTGGGGGAACGCTGGGTGGAAAGAAATTTGTGGCTCCTCTCAGATTCCAGAACTTTCTGCCACAGAAATGTGAGGAACATGTGTTTTTTTAGCCATATTTTGAGGTTTGCAAAGGATTCTGGGTAACAGAACCTGGTCCGAGCCACACAAGTCACCCCATCTTGGATTCCCCTAGGTCTCTAGTTTTCAGAAATGCACAGGTTTGGTAGGTTTCCCTAGGTGGCGGCTGAGCTACAGGCCAAAATCTACAGGTAGGCACTTGGCAAAAAACACCTCTGTTTTCCTTCAAAAATGTGGCTGTGTCCACGTTGCGCTTTGGGGCGTTTCCTGTCGCGGGCGCTAGACTTACCCACAGAAGTGAGGTATCATTTTTATCGGGAGACGTGGGGGAACGCTGGGTGGAAGGAATTTTGTGGCTCCTCTCAGATTCCAGAACTTTCTGCCACAGAAATGTGAGGAACATGTGTTTTTTTAGCCACATTTTGAGGTTTGCAAAGGATTCTGGGTAACAGAACCTGGTCCGAGCCACACAAGTCACCCCATCTTGGATTCCCCTAGGTCTCTAGTTTTCAGAAATGCACAGGTTTGGTAGGTTTCCCTAGGTGGCGGCTGAGCTACAGGCCAAAATCTACAGGTAGGAACTTTGCAAAAAACTCCTCTGTTTTCCTTCAAAAATGTGTCTGTGTCCACGTTGCGCTTTGGGACGTTTCCTGTCTCGGGCGCTAGGCCTACCCACACAAGTGAGGTATCATTTTTATCGGGAGACGTGGGGGAACGCTGGGTGGAAGGAAATTTGTGGCTCCTCTCAGATTCCAGAACTTTCTGCCACAGAAATGTGAGGAACATGTGTTTTTTTAGCCAAATTTTTAGGTTTGCAAAGGATTCTGGGTAACAGAACTTGGTCCGAGCCACACAAGTCACCCCATCTTGGATTCCCCTAGGTCTCTAGTTTTCAGAAAAGCACAGGTTTGGTAGCTTTCCCTAGGTGGCGGCTGAGCTACAGGCCAAAATCTACAGGTAGGCCCCTTGCAAAAAACACCTCTGTTTTCCTTCAAAAATTTGGTTGTATCCACGTTGCGCTTTGGGGCGTTTCCTGTCATGGGCGCTAGGCCTACCCACACAAGTGAGATATCATTTTTATCGGGAGACGTGGGGGAACGCTGGGTGGAAGGAAATTTGTGGCTCCTCTCAGATTCCAGAACTTTCTGCCACAGAAATGTGAGGAACATGTGTTTTTTTGGCCTAATTTTGAGGTTTGCAAAGGATTCTGGGTAACAGAACCTGGTCCGAGCCACACAAGTCACCCCATCTTGGATTCCCCTAGGTCTCTAGTTTTCAGAAAAGCACAGGTTTGGTAGGTTTCCCTAGGTGGCGGCTGAGCTACAGGCCAAAATCTACAGGTAGGCACTTTGCAAAAAACACCTCTGTTTTCCTTCAAAAATTTGGTTGTGTCCACGTTGCACTTTGGGGCATTTCCTGTCCCGGGCGCTAGGCCTACCCACACAAGCGAGGTATCATTTTTATCGGGAGACGTGGGGGAACGCTGGGTGGAAGGAAATTTGTGGCTCCTCTCAGATTCCAGAACTTTCTGCCACAGAAATGTGAGGAACATGTGTTTTTTTAGCCAAATTTTGAGGTCTGCAAAGGATTCTGGGTAACAGAACCTGGTCCGAGCCAGAGAAGTCACCCCATCTTGGATTCCCCTAGGTCTCTAGTTTTCAGAAATTCACAGGTTTGGTAGGTTTCCCTAGGTGGCGGCTGAGCTACAGGCCAAAATCTACAGGTAGGAACTTTGCAAAAAACACCTCTGTTTTCCTTCAAAAATTTGGCTGTGTCCATGTTGTGCTTTGGGGCGTCTCCTGTCGCGGGCGCTAGGCCTACCCACACAAGTGAGGTATCATTTTTATCGGGAGACGTGGGGGAACGCTGGGTGGAAAGAAATTTGTGGCTCCTCTCAGATTCCAGAACTTTCTGCCACAGAAATGTGAGGAACATGTGTTTTTTTAGCCATATTTTGAGGTTTGCAAAGGATTCTGGGTAACAGAACCTGGTCCGAGCCACACAAGTCACCCCATCTTGGATTCCCCTAGGTCTCTAGTTTTCAGAAATGCACAGGTTTGGTAGGTTTCCCTAGGTGGCGGCTGAGCTACAGGCCAAAATCTACAGGTAGGCACTTGGCAAAAAACACCTCTGTTTTCCTTCAAAAATTTGGCTGTGTCCACGTTGCGCTTTGGGGCGTTTCCTGTTGCGGGCGCTAGACTTACCCACAGAAGTGAGGTATCATTTTTATCGGGAGACGTGGGGGAACGCTGAGTGGAAGGAATTTTGTGGCTCCTCTCAGATTCCAGAACTTTCTGCCACAGAAATGTGAGGAACATGTGTTTTTTTAGCCACATTTTGAGGTTTGCAAAGGATTCTGGGTAACAGAACCTGGTCCGAGCCACACATGTCACCCCATCTTGGATTCCCCTAGGTCTCTAGTTTTCAGAAATGCACAGGTTTGGTAGGTTTCCCTAGGTGGCGGCTGAGCTACAGGCCAAAATCTACAGGTAGGAACTTTGCAAAAAACACCTCTGTTTTCCTTCAAAAATTTGGCTGTGTCCATGTTGCGCTTTGGGGCGTTTCCTGTCGCGGGCGCTAGGCCTACCCACACAAGTGAGGTATCATTTTTATCGGGAGACGTGGGGGAACGCTGGGTGGAAAGAAATTTGTGGCTCCTCTCAGATTCCAGAACTTTCTGCCACAGAAATGTGAGGAACATGTGTTTTTTTAGCCATATTTTGAGGTTTGCAAAGGATTCTGGGTAACAGAACCTGGTCCGAGCCACACAAGTCACCCCATCTTGGATTCCCCTAGGTCTCTAGTTTTCAGAAATGCACAGGTTTGGTAGGTTTCCCTAGGTGGCGGCTGAGCTACAGGCCAAAATCTACAGTTAGGCACTTGGCAAAAAACACCTCTGTTTTCCTTCAAAAATGTGTCTGTGTCCACGTTGCGCTTTGGGGCGTTTCCTGTCGCGGGCGCTAGACTTACCCACAGAAGTGAGGTATCATTTTTATCGGGAGACGTGGGGGAACGCTGGGTGGAAGGAATTTTGTGGCTCCTCTCAGATTCCAGAACTTTCTGCCACAGAAATGTGAGGAACATGTGTTTTTTTAGCCACATTTTGAGGTTTGCAAAGGATTCTGGGTAACAGAACCTGGTCCGAGCCACACAAGTCACCCCATCTTGGATTCCCCTAGGTCTCTAGTTTTCAGAAATGCACAGGTTTGGTAGGTTTCCCTAGGTGGCGGCTGAGCTACAGGCCAAAATCTACAGGTAGGCACTTTGAAAAAAACACCTCTGTTATCCTTCAAAAATGTGTCTGTGTCCACGTTGCGCTTTGGGACGTTTCCTGTCGCGGGCGCTAGGCCTACCCACACAAGTGAGGTATCATTTTTATCGGGAGACGTGGGGGAACGCTGGGTGGAAGGAAATTTGTGGCTCCTCTCAGATTCCAGAACTTTCTACCACAGAAATGTGAGGAACATGTGTTTTTTTAGCCAAATTTTTAGATTTGCAAAGGATTCTGGGTAACAGAACTTGGTCCGAGCCACACAAGTCACCCCATCTTAGATTCCCCTAGGTCTCTAGTTTTCAGAAATGCACAGGTTTGGTAGGTTTCCCTTGGTGGCGGCTGAGCTACAGGCCAAAATCTACAGGTAGGCACTTTGAAAAAAACACCTCTGTTATCCTTCAAAAATGTGTCTGTGTCCACGTTGCGCTTTGGGACGTTTCCTGTCTCGGGCGCTAGGCCTACCCACACAAGTGAGGTATCATTTTTATCGGGAGACGTGGGGGAACGCTGGGTGGAAGGAAATTTGTGGCTCCTCTCAGATTCCAGAACTTTCTGCCACAGAAATGTGAGGAACATGTGTTTTTTTTAGCCAAATTTTTAGGTTTGCAAAGGATTCTGGGTAACAGAACTTGGTCCGAGCCACACAAGTCACCCCATCTTGGATTCCCCTAGGTCTCTAGTTTTCAGAAAAGCACAGGTTTGGTAGCTTTCCCTAGGTGGCGGCTGAGCTACAGGCCAAAATCTACAGGTAGGCCCCTTGCAAAAAACACCTCTGTTTTCCTTCAAAAATTTGGTTGTATCCACGTTGCGCTTTGGGGCGTTTCCTGTCATGGGCGCTAGGCCTACCCACACAAGTGAGATATCATTTTTATCGGGAGACGTGGGGGAACGCTGGGTGGAAGGAAATTTGTGGCTCCTCTCAGATTCCAGAACTTTCTGCCACAGAAATGTAAGGAACATGTGTTTTTTTGGCCTAATTTTGAGGTTTGCAAAGGATTCTGGGTAACAGAACCTGGTCCGAGCCACACAAGTCACCCCATCTTGGATTCCCCTAGGTCTCTAGTTTTCAGAAAAGCACAGGTTTGGTAGGTTTCCCTAGGTGGCGGCTGAGCTACAGGCCAAAATCTACAGGTAGGCACTTTGCAAAAAACACCTCTGTTTTCCTTCAAAAATTTGGTTGTGTCCACGTTGCGCTTTGGGGCATTTCCTGTCCCGGGCGCTAGGCCTACCCACACAAGCGAGGTATCATTTTTATCGGGAGACGTGGGGGAACGCTGGGTGGAAGGAAATTTGTGGCTCCTCTCAGATTCCAGAACTTTCTGCCACAGAAATGTGAGGAACGTGGTTTTTTAGACAAATTTTGAGGCTTGCAAAGGATTCTGGGTAACAGAACCTGGTCCGAGCCACACAAGTCACCCCATCTTGGATTCCCCTAGGTCTCTAGTTTTCAGAAATGCACAGGTTTGGTAGGTTTCCCTAGGTGGCGGCTGAGCTACCGGCCAAAATCTACAGGTAGGCCCTTTGCAAAAAACACCTCTGTTTTCCTTCAAAAATTTGGCTGTGTCCACGTTGCGCTTTGGGGCGTTTCCTGTCGCGGGCGCTAGGCTTACCCACACAAGTGAGGTATCATTTTTATCGGGAGACGTGGGGGAACGCTGGGTGGAAGGAAATTTGTGGCTTCTCTCAGATTCCAGAACTTTCTGTCACAGAAATGTGAGGAACATGTGTTTTTTTAGCCAAATTTTGAGGTTTGTAAAGGATTCTGGGTAACAGAACCTGGTCCGAGCCACACAAGTCACCCCATCTTGGATTCCCCTAGGTCTCTAGTTTTCAGAAATGCACAGGTTTGGTAGGTTTCCCTAGGTGGCGGCTGAGCTACAGGCCAAAATCTACAGGTAGGAACTTTGCAAAAAACACCTCTGTTTTCCTTCAAAAATTTGGCTGTGTCCACGTTGCGCTTTGGGGCGTTTCCTGTCGCAGGCACTAGGCCTACCCACACAAGTGAGGTATCATTTTTATCGGGAGACGTGGGGGAACGCTGGGTGGAGGGAAATTTGTGGCTCCTCTCAGACTCCAGAACTTTCTGCCACAGAAATGTGAGGAATATATGGTTTTTTAGCCAAATTTTGAGGCTTGCAAAGGATTCTGGGTAACAGAACCTGGTCCGAGCCACACAATTCACCCCATCTTGGATTCCCCTAGGTCTCTAGTTTTCAGAAATGCACAGGTTTGGTAGGTTTCCCTAGGTGGAGGCTGAGCTACAGGCCAAAATCTACAGGTAGGAACTTTGCAAAAAACACCTCTGTTTTCCTTCAAAAATTTGGCTGTGTCCACGTTGCGCTTTGGGGCGTTTCCTGTCGCGGGCGCTAGGCCTACCCACACAAGTGAGGTATCATTTTTATCGGGAGACGTGGGGGAACGCTGGGTGGAAGGAAATTTGTGGCTCCTCTCAGATTCCAGAACTTTCTGCCACAGAAATGTGAGGAACATGTGTTTTTTTAGCCAAATTTTGAGGTTTGCAAAGGATTCTGGGTAACAGAACCTGGTCCGAGCCACACAAGTCACCCCATCTTGGATTCCCCTAGGTCTCTAGTTTTCAGAAATGCACAGGTTTGGTAGGTTTCCCTAGGTGGCGGCTGAGCTACAGGCCAAAATCTACAGGTAGGCACTTTGCAAAAAACACCTCTGTTTTCCTTCAAAAATGTGTCTGTGTCCACGTTGCGCTTTGGGACGTTTCCTGTCGAGGGCGCTAGGCCTACCCACACAAGTGAGGTATCATTTTTATCGGGAGACGTGGGGGAACGCTGGGTGGAAGGAAATTTGTGGCTCCTCTCAGATTCCAGAACTTTCTGCCACAGAAATGTGAGGAACATGTGTTTTTTTAGCCAAATTTGTAGGTTTGCAAAGGATTCTGGGTAACAGAACTTGGTCCGAGCCACACAAGTCACCCCATCTTGGATTCCCCTAGGTCTCTAGTTTTCAGAAAAGCACAGGTTTGGTAGGTTTCCCTAGGTGGCGGCTGAGCTACAGGCCAAAATCTACAGATAGGCCCTTTGCAAAAAACACCTCTGTTTTCCTTCAAAAATTTGGTTGTGTCCACGTTGCGCTTTGGGGCGTTTCCTGTCATGGGCGCTAGGCCTACCCACACAAGTGAGATATCATTTTTATCGGGAGACGTGGGGGAACGCTGGGTGGAAGGAAATTTGTGGCTCCTCTCAGATTCCAGAACTTTCTGCCACAGAAATGTGAGGAACATGTGTTTTTTTGGCCTAATTTTGAGGTTTGCAAAGGATTCTGGGTAACAGAACCTGGTCCGAGCCACACAAGTCACCCCATCTTGGATTCCCCTAGGTCTCTAGTTTTCAGAAAAGCACAGGTTTGGTAGGTTTCCCTAGGTGGCGGCTGAGCTACAGGCCAAAATCTACAGGTAGGCACTTTGCACAAAACACCTCTGTTTTCCTTCAAAAATTTGGTTGTGTCCACGTTGCGCTTTGGGGCGTTTCCTGTCACGGGCGCTAGGCCTATCCACACAAGCGAAGTATCATTTTTATCGGGAGACGTGGGGGAACGCTGGGTGGAAAGAAATTTGTGGCTCCTCTCAGATTCCAGAACTTTCTGCCACAGAAATGTGAGGAACATGTGTTTTTTTAGCCAAATTTTGAGGTTTGCAAAGGATTCTGCGTAACAGAACCTGGTCCGAGCCACACAAGTCACCCCATCTTGGATTCCCCTAGGTCTCTAGTTTTCAGAAATGCACAGGTTTGGTAGGTTTCCCTAGGTGGCGGCTGAGCTACAAGCCAAAATCTACAGGTAGGCACTTTGCAAAAAATACCTCTGTTTTCCTTCAAAAATTTGGCTGTATCCAAGTTGCGCTTTGGGGCGTTTCCTGTCGCGGGCGCTAGGCTTACCCATACAAGTGAGGTATCATTTTTATCGGGAGACGTGGGGGAACGCTCGGTGGAAGGAAATTTGTGGCTCCTCTCAGATTCCAGAACTTTCTGCCACAGAAATGTGAGGAACATGTGTTTTTTTAGCCAAATTTTGAGGTTTGCAAAGGATTCTGGGTAACAGAACCTGGTCCGAGCCACACAAGTCACCCCATCTTGGATTCCCCTAGGTCTCTAGTTTTCAGAAATGCACAAGTTTGGTAGGTTTCCCTAGGTGGCGGCTGAGCTACAGGCCAAAATCTACAGGTAGGAACTTTGCAAAAAACACCTCTGCTTTCCTTCAAAAATTTGGCTGTGTCCACGTTGCGCTTTGGGGCGTTTCCTGTCGCGGGCACTATGCCTACCCACACAAGTGAGGTATCATTTTTATCGGGAGACGTGGGGGAACGTTGGGTGGAAGGAATTTTGTGGCTCCTCTCAGATTCCAGAACTTTCTGCCACAGAAATGTGAGGAACATGTGGTTTTTTAGACAAATTTTGAGGCTTGCAAAGGATTCTGGGTAACAGAACCTGGTCCGAGCCACACAAGTCACCCCATCTTGGATTCCCCTAGGTCTCTAGTTTTCAGAAATGCACAGGTTTGGTAGGTTTCCCTAGGTGGCGGCTGAGCTACAGGCCAAAATAAACAGGTAGGCCCTTTGCAAAAAACACCTCTGTTTTCCTTCAAAAATGTGGCTGTGGCCACGTTGCGCTTTGGGGCGTTTCCTGTCGCGGGCGCTAGGCTTACCCACACAAGTGAGGTATCATTTTTATCGGGAGACGTGCGGGAACGCTGGGTGGAAGGAAATTTGTGGCTCCTCTCAGATTCCAGAACTTTCTGCCACAGAAATGTGAGGAACATGTGTTTTTTTAGCCAAATTTTGAGGTCTGCAAAGGATTCTGGGTAACAGAACCTGGTCCGAGCCACACAAGTCACCCCATCTTGGATTCCCCTAGGTCTCTAGTTTTCAGAAATGCACAGGTTTGGTAGGTTTCCCTAGGTGGCGGCTGAGCTACAGGCCAAAATCTACAGGTAGGCACTTTGCAAAAAACACCTCTGTTTTCCTTCAAAAATTTGGTTGTGTCCACGTTGCGCTTTGGGGCATTTCCTGTCGCGGGCACTAGGCCTACCCACACAAGTGAGGTATCATTTTTATCGGGAGACGTGGGGGAACGCTGGGTGGAAGGAAATTTGTGGCTCCTCTCAGATTCCAGAACTTTCTGCCACAGAAATGTGAGGAACATGTGGTTTTTTAGACAAATTTTGAGGCTTGCAAAGGATTCTGGGTAACAGAACCTGGTCCGAGCCACACAAGTCACCCCATCTTGGATTCCCCTAGGTCTCTAGTTTTCAGAAATGCACAGGTTTGGTAGGTTTCCCTAGGTGGCGGCTGAGCTACCGGCCAAAATCTACAGGTAGGCCCTTTGCAAAAAACACCTCTGTTTTCCTTCAAAAATGTGGCTGTGTCCACGTTGCGCTTTGGGGCGTTTCCTGTCGCGGGCGCTAGGCTTACCCACACAAGTGAGGTATCATTTTTATCGGGAGACGTGGGGGAACGCTGGGTGGAAGGAAATTTGTGGCTTCTCTCAGATTCCAGAACTTTCTGTCACAGAAATGTGAGGAACATGTGTTTTTTTAGCCAAATTTTGAGGTTTGTAAAGGATTCTGGGTAACAGAACCTGGTCCGAGCCACACAAGTCACCCCATCTTGGATTCCCCTAGGTCTCTAGTTTTCAGAAATGCACAGGTTTGGTAGGTTTCCCTAGGTGGCGGCTGAGCTACAGGCCAAAATCTACAGGTAGGAACTTTGCAAAAAACACCTCTGTTTTCCTTCAAAAATTTGGCTGTGTCCACGTTGCGCTTTGGGGCGTTTCCTGTCGCAGGCACTAGGCCTACCCACACAAGTGAGGTATCATTTTTATCGGGAGACGTGGGGGAACGCTGGGTGGAGGGAAATTTGTGGCTCCTCTCAGACTCCAGAACTTTCTGCCACAGAAATGTGAGGAATATATGGTTTTTTAGCCAAATTTTGAGGCTTGCAAAGGATTCTGGGTAACAGAACCTGGTCCGAGCCACACAAGTCACCCCATCTTGGATTCCCCTAGATCTCTAGTTTTCAGAAATGCACAGGTTTGGTAGGTTTCCCTAGGTGGAGGCTGAGCTACAGGCCAAAATCTACAGGTAGGAACTTTGCAAAAAACACCTCTGTTTTCCTTCAAAAATGTGGCTGTGTCCACGTTGCGCTTTGGGGCGTTTCCTGTCACGGGCGCTAGGCCTACCCACACAAGTGAGGTATCATTTTTATCGGGAGACGTGGGGGAACGCTGGGTGGAAGGAAATTTGTGGCTCCTCTCAGATTCCAGAACTTTCTGCCACAGAAATGTGAGGAACATGTGTTTTTTTAGCCAAATTTTGAGATTTGCAAAGGATTCTGGGTAACAGAACCTGGTCCGAGCCACACAAGTCACCCCATCTTGGATTCCCCTAGGTCTCTAGTTTTCAGAAATGCACAGGTTTGGTAGGTTTCCCTAGGTGGCGGCTGAGCTACAGGCCAAAATCTACAGGTAGGCACTTTGCAAAAAACACCTCTGTTTTCCTTCAAAAATGTGTCTGTGTCCACGTTGCGCTTTGGGACGTTTCCTGTCGAGGGCGCTAGGCCTACCCACACAAGTGAGGTATCATTTTTATCGGGAGACGTGGGGGAACGCTGGGTGGAAGGAAATTTGTGGCTCCTCTCAGATTCCAGAACTTTCTGCCACAGAAATGTGAGGAACATGTGTTTTTTTAGCCAAATTTGTAGGTTTGCAAAGGATTCTGGGTAACAGAACTTGGTCCGAGCCACACAAGTCACCCCATCTTGGATTCCCCTAGGTCTCTAGTTTTCAGAAAAGCACAGGTTTGGTAGGTTTCCCTAGGTGGCGGCTGAGCTACAGGCCAAAATCTACAGATAGGCCCTTTGCAAAAAACACCTCTGTTTTCCTTCAAAAATTTGGTTGTGTCCACGTTGCGCTTTGGGGCGTTTCCTGTCATGGGCGCTAGGCCTACCCACACAAGTGAGATATCATTTTTATCGGGAGACGTGGGGGAACGCTGGGTGGAAGGAAATTTGAGGCTCCTCTCAGATTCCAGAACTTTCTGCCACAGAAATGTGAGGAACATGTGTTTTTTTGGCCTAATTTTGAGGTTTGCAAAGGATTCTGGGTAACAGAACCTGGTCCGAGCCACACAAGTCACCCCATCTTGGATTCCCCTAGGTCTCTAGTTTTCAGAAAAGCACAGGTTTGGTAGGTTTCCCTAGGTGGCGGCTGAGCTACAGGCCAAAATCTACAGGTAGGCACTTTGCACAAAACACCTCTGTTTTCCTTCAAAAATTTGGTTGTGTCCACGTTGCGCTTTGGGGCGTTTCCTGTCACGGGCGCTAGGCCTATCCACACAAGCGAAGTATCATTTTTATCGGGAGACGTGGGGGAACGCTGGGTGGAAAGAAATTTGTGGCTCCTCTCAGATTCCAGAACTTTCTGCCACAGAAATGTGAGGAACATGTGTTTTTTTAGCCAAATTTTGAGGTTTGCAAAGGATTCTGCGTAACAGAACCTGGTCCGAGCCACACAAGTCACCCCATCTTGGATTCCCCTAGGTCTCTAGTTTTCAGAAATGCACAGGTTTGGTAGGTTTCCCTAGGTGGCGGCTGAGCTACAGGCCAAAATCTACAGGTAGGCACTTTGCAAAAAATACCTCTGTTTTCCTTCAAAAATTTGGCTGTATCCAAGTTGCGCTTTGGGGCGTTTCCTGTCGCGGGCGCTAGGCTTACCCATACAAGTGAGGTATCATTTTTATCGGGAGACGTGGGGGAACGCTCGGTGGAAGGAAATTTGTGGCTCCTCTCAGATTCCAGAACTTTCTGCCACAGAAATGTGAGGAACATGTGTTTTTTTAGCCAAATTTTGAGGTTTGCAAAGGATTCTGGGTAACAGAACCTGGTCCGAGCCACACAAGTCACCCCATCTTGGATTCCCCTAGGTCTCTAGTTTTCAGAAATGCACAAGTTTGGTAGGTTTCCCTAGGTGGCGGCTGAGCTACAGGCCAAAATCTACAGGTAGGAACTTTGCAAAAAACACCTCTGTTTTCCTTCAAAAATTTGGCTGTGTCCACGTTGCGCTTTGGGGCGTTTCCTGTCGCGGGCACTATGCCTACCCACACAAGTGAGGTATCATTTTTATCGGGAGACGTGGGGGAACGTTGGGTGGAAGGAATTTTGTGGCTCCTCTCAGATTCCAGAACTTTCTGCCACAGAAATGTGAGGAACATGTGGTTTTTTAGACAAATTTTGAGGCTTGCAAAGGATTCTGGGTAACAGAACCTGGTCCGAGCCACACAAGTCACCCCATCTTGGATTCCCCTAGGTCTCTAGTTTTCAGAAATGCACAGGTTTGGTAGGTTTCCCTAGGTGGCGGCTGAGCTACAGGCCAAAATAAACAGGTAGGCCCTTTGCAAAAAACACCTCTGTTTTCCTTCAAAAATGTGGCTGTGGCCACGTTGCGCTTTGGGGCGTTTCCTGTCGCGGGCGCTAGGCTTACCCACACAAGTGAGGTATCATTTTTATCGGGAGACGTGCGGGAACGCTGGGTGGAAGGAAATTTGTGGCTCCTCTCAGATTCCAGAACTTTCTGCCACAGAAATGTGAGGAACATGTGTTTTTTTAGCCAAGTTTTGAGGTCTGCAAAGGATTCTGGGTAACAGAACCTGGTCCGAGCCACACAAGTCACCCCATCTTGGATTCCCCTAGGTCTCTAGTTTTCAGAAATGCACAGGTTTGGTAGGTTTCCCTAGGTGGCGGCTGAGCTACAGGCCAAAATCTAAAGGTAGGAACTTTGCAAAAAACACCTCTGTTTTCCTTCAAAAATTTGGAAGTGTCCATGTTGCGCTTTGGGGCGTTTCCTGTCGCGGGCGCTAGGCCTACCCACACAAGTGAGGTATCATTTTTATCGGGAGACGTGGGGGAACGCTGGGTGGAAGGAATTTTGTGGCTCCTCTCAGATTCCAGAACTTTCTGCCACAGAAATGTGAGGAACATGTGTTTTTTTATCCAAATTTTGAGGTTTGCAAAGGATTCTGGGTAACAGAACCTGGTCCGAGCTACACAATTCACCCCATCTTGGATTCCCCTAGGTCTCTAGTTTTCAGAAATTCACAGGTTTGGTAGGTTTCCCTAGTTGGCGGCTGAGCTACAGGCCCAAATCTACAGGTAGGCACTTTGCAAAAAACACCTCTGTTTTCCTTAAAAAATTTGGCTGTGTCCACGTTGCGCTTTGGGGCGTTTCCTGTCGCAGGCGCTAAGCCTACCCACACAAGTGTGGTATCATTTTTATCGGGAGACGTGGGGGAACGCTGGGTGGAAGGAAATTTGTGGCTCCTCTCAGATTCCAGAACTTTCTGCCACAGAAATGTGAGGAACATGTGGTTTTTTAGACAAATTTTGAGGCTTGCATAGGATTCTGGGTAACAGAACCTGGTCCGAGCCACACAAGTCACCCCATCTTGGATTCCCCTAGGTCTCTAGTTTTCAGAAATGCACAGGTTTGGTAGGTTTCCCTAGGTGGCGGCTGAGCTACAGGCCAAAATCTACAGGTAGGCCCTTTGCAAAAAACACCTCTGTTTTCCTTCAAAAATGTGGCTGTGTCCACGTTGCGCTTTGGGGCGTTTCCTGTCGCGGGCACTAGGCTTACCCACACAAGTGAGGTATCATTTTTATCGGGAGACGTGGGGGAACGCTGGGTGGAAGGAAATTTGTGGCTCCTCTCAGATTCCAGAACTTTCTGCCACAGAAATGTGAGGAACATGTGTTTTTTTAGCCAAATTTTGAGGTCTGCAAAGGATTCTGGGTAACAGAACCTGGTCCGAGCCACACAAGTCACCCCATCTTGGATTCCCCTAGGTCTCTAGTTTTCAGAAATGCACAGGTTTGGTAGGTTTCCCTAGGTGGCGGCTGAGCTACAGGCCAAAATCTACAGGTAGGCACTTTGCAAAAAACACCTCTGTTTTCCTTCAAAAATTTGGCTGTGTCCACGTTGCGCTTTGGGGCGTTTCCTGTCACAGGCGCTAGGCCTACCCACACAAGTGAGGTATAATTTTTATCGGGAGACGTGGGGGAACGCTGGGTGGTAGGAAATTTGTGGCTCCTCTCAGATTCCAGAACTTTCTGCCACAGAAATGTGAGGAACATGTGTTTTTTAGCCAAATTTTGAGGTTTGCAAAGGATTCTGGATAACAGAACCTGGTTTGAGCCACACAAGTCACCCCATCTTGGATTCCGCTAGGTCTCTAGTTTTCAGAAATGCACAGGTTTGGTAGGTTTCCCTAGGTGGCGGCTGAGCTACAGGCCAAAATCTACAGGTAGGCACTTTGCAAAAAACACCTCTGTTTTCCTTCAAAAATTTGTCTGTGTCCACGTTGCGCTTTGGGGCGTTTCCTGTCACGGGCGCTAGGCCTACCCACACAAGTGAGGTATCATTTTTATCGGGAGACGCGGGGGAACGCTTGGTGGAAGGAAATTTGTGGCTCCTCTCAGATTCCAGAACTTTCTGCCACAGAAATGTGAGGAACATGTGTTTTTTTCGCCAAATTTTGAGGTTTGCAAAGGATTCTGGGTAACAGAACCTGGTCCGAGCCACACAAGTCACCCCATCTTGGACTCCCATAGGTCTCTAGTTTTCAGAAATGCACAGGTTTGGTAGGTTTCCCTAGGTGGCGGCTGAGCTACAGGCCAAAATCTACAGGTAGGCACTTTGCAAAAAACACCTCTGTTTTCCTTCAAAAATTTGGCTGTGTCCACGTTGAGCTTTGGGGCGTTTCCTGTCGCGTGCGCTAGGCCTACCCACACAAGTGAGGTATCATTTTTATCGGGAGACGTTGGGGAACGCTGGGTGGAAGGAAAGTTGTGGCTCCTCTCAGATTCCAGAACTTTCTCCCACAGAAATGTGAGGAACATTTGTTTTTTTAGCCAAATTTTGAGGTTTGCAAAGGATTTTGGGTAACAGAACCTGGTCCGAGCCACACAAGTCACCCCATCTTGGATTCCCCTAGGTCTCTAGTTTTCAGAAATGCACAGGTTTGGTAGGTTTCCCTAGGTGGCGGCTGAGCTACAGGCCAAAATCGACAGGTAGGCACTTTGCAAAAAACACCTCTGTTTTCCTTCAAAAATTTGGCTGTGTCCACGTTGCGCTTTGGGGCGTTTCCTGTCGCGGGCGCTAGGCCTACCCACACAAGTGAGGTATCATTTTTATCGGGAGACATGGGGGAACGCTGGGTGGAAGGAAATTTGTGGCTCCTCCCAGATTCCAGAACTTTCTGCCACAGAAATGTGAGGAACATGTGGTTTTTTAGCCAAATTTTGAGGATTGCAAAGGATTCTGGGTAACAGAACCTGGTCCGAGCCACACAAGTCACCCCATCTGGGATTCC
The DNA here is from genome assembly GCF_031143425.1 of Pleurodeles waltl. Taxonomy (NCBI): domain Eukaryota; kingdom Metazoa; phylum Chordata; class Amphibia; order Caudata; family Salamandridae; genus Pleurodeles; species Pleurodeles waltl. The sequence continues at coordinate 163,593 of NW_027149977.1, read as the reverse complement.
CCTAGGTCTCTAGTTTTCAGAAATGCACAGGTTTGGTAGCTTTCCCTAGGTGGCGGCTGAGCTACAGGCCAAAATCTACAGGTAGGCACTTTGCAAAAAACACCTCTGTTTTCCTTCAAAAATATGGCTGTGTCCACGTTGCGCTTTGGGGCGTTTCCTGTCGCGGGCGCTAGGCCGACCCACACAAGTGAGGTATCATTTTTATCGTGAGACATGGGGGAACGCTGGGTGGAAGGAATTTTGTGGCTCCTCTCAGATTCCAGAACTTTCTGCCACAGAAATGTGAGGAACATGTGTTCTTTTAGCAAATTTTGAGATTTGCAAAGGATTCTGGGTAACAGAACCTGGTCCGAGCCACACAAGTCACCCCATCTTGGATTTCCCTAGGTCTCTATTTTTCAGAAATGCACAGGTTTGGTAGGTTTCCCTAGGTGGAGGCTGAGCTACAGGCCAAAATCTACAGGTAGGAACTTTGCAAAAAACACCTCTGTTTTCCTTCAAAAATGTGTCTGTGTCCACGTTGCGCTTTGGGGCGTTTCCTGTCGCGGGCGCTAGGCCTACCCACACAAGTGAGGTATCATTTTTATCGGGAGACGTGGGGGAACGCTGGGTGGAAGGAATTTTGTGGCTCCTCTCAGATTCCAGAACTTTCTGCCACAGAAATGTGAGGAACATGTGTTTTTTTAGCAAATTTTGAGATTTGCAAAGGATTCTGGGTAACAGAACCTGGTCCGAGCCACACAAGTCACCCCATCTTGGATTCCCCTATGTCTCTAGTTTTCAGAAATGCACAGGTTTGGTAGGTTTCCCTAGGTGGCGGCTGAGCTACAGGCCAAAATCTACAGGTAGGAACTTTGCGAAAAACACATCTGTTTGCCTTCAAAAATTTGGCTGTGTCCACGTTGCGCTTTGGGGCGTTTCCTGTCGCGGGCGCAAGGCCTGCCCACACAAGTGAGGTATCATTTTTATCGGGAGACGTGGGGGAACGCTGGGTGGAAGGAATTTTGTGGCTCCTCTCAGATTCCAGAACTTTCTGCCACAGAAATGTGATGAACATGTGTTTTTTTAGCCAAATTTTGAGGTTTGCAAAGGATTCTGGGTAACAGAACCTGGTCCGAGCCACACAAGTCACCCCATCTTGGATTCCCCTAGGTCTCTAGGTTTCAGAAATGCACAGGTTTGGTAGGTTTTCCTAGGTGGCGGCTGAGCTACAGGCCAAAATCTACAGGTAGGCACTTTGCAAAAAACACCTCTGTTTTCCTTCAAAAATTTGGCTGTGTCCACGTTGCGCTTTGGGGCGTTTCCTGTCACGGGCGCTAGGCCTACCCACACAAGTGAGGTATCATTGTTATCGGGAGACGTGGGGGAACGCTGGGAGGAAGGAAATGTGTGGCTCCTCTCAGCGTCCAGAACTTTCTGCCACAGAAATGTGAGGACATGTGTTTTTTTGGCCAAATTTTGAGGTTTGCAAAGGATTCTGGGTAACAGAACCTGGTCAGAGCCACACAAGTCACCCCATCTTGGATTCCCCTAGGTCTCTAGTTTTCAGAAATGCACAGGTTTGGTAGGTTTCCCTAGGTGGCGGCTGAACTACAGGCCAAAATCTACGGGTAGGCACTTTGCAAAAAACACCTCTGTTATCCTTGAAAAATGTGGCTGTGTCCACGTTGCGCTTAGGGGCGTTTCCTGTCGCAGGCGCTAGGCCTACCCACATAAGTGAGGTATCATTTTTATCGGGAGACGTGGGGGAACGCTGTGTGGAAGGAAATTTGTGGCTCCTCTCAGATTCCAGAACTTTCTGCCACAGAAATTTGAGGAACATGTGTTTTTTTGGCCAAATTTTGAGGTTTGCAAAGGATTCTGGGTAACAGAATCTGGTCCGAGCCACACAAGTCACCCCATCTTGGAGTCTCCTAGGTCTCTAGTTTTCAGAAATGCACAGGTTTGGTAGGTTTCCCTAGGTGGCGGCTGAGCTACAGGCCAAAATCTACCGGTAGGCACTTTGCAAAAAACACCTCTGTTTTCCTTCAAAAATTTGGCTGTGTCCACGTTGCGCTTTGGGGCGTTTCCTGTCACGGGCGCCAGGCCTACCCACACAAGTGAGGTACCATTTTTATCGGGAGACGTGGGGGAACGCTGGGTGGAAGGAAAGTTGTGGCTCCTCTCAGATTCCAGAACTTTCTGCCACAGAAATGTGAGGAACATGTGTTTTTTTAGCCAAATTTTGAGGTTTGCAAAGGATTTTGGGTAACAGAACCTGGTCCGAGCCACACAAGTCACCCCATCTTAGATTCCCCTAGGTCTTTAGTTTTCAGAAATGCACAGGTTTGGTAGGTTTCCCTAGGTGGCGGCTGAGCTACAGGCCAAAATCTACAGGTAGGCACTTTGCAAAAAACACCTCTGTTTTCCTTCAAAAATTTGGCTGTGTCCACGTTGCGCTTTGGGGCGTTTCCTGTCGCGGGCGCTAGGCCTACCCACACAAGTGAGGTATCATTTTTATTGGGAGACATGGGGGAACGCTGGGTGGAAGGAAATTTGTGGCTCCTCCCAGATTCCAGAACTTTCTGCCACAGAAATGTGAGGAACATGTGGTTTTTTAGCCAAATTTTGAGGATTGCAAAGGATTCTGGGTAACAGAACCTGGTCCGAGCCACACAAGTCACCCCATCTGGGATTCCCCTAGGTCTCTAGTTTTCAGAAATGCACAGGTTTGGTAGCTTTCCCTAGGTGGCGGCTGAGCTACAGGCCAAAATCTACAGGTAGGCACTTTGCAAAAAACACCTCTGTTTTCCTTCAAAAATTTGGCTGTGTCCACGTTGCGCTTTGGGGCGTTTCCTGTCGCGGGCGCTAGGCCTACCCACACAAGTGAGGTATCATTTTTATCGGGAGACGTGGGGGAACGCTGGGTGGAAGGAATTTTGTGGCTCCTCTCAGATTCCAGAACTTTCTGCCACAGAAATGTGAGGAACATGTGTTTTTTTAGCCAAACTTTGAGGTTTGCAAAGGATTCTGGGTAACAGAACCTGGTCCGAGCCACACAAGTCACCCCATCTTGGATTCCCCTAGGTCTCTAGTTTTCAGAAATGCACAGTTTTGGTAGGTTTCCCTAGGTGGCGGCTGAGCTACAGGCCAAAATCTACAGGTAGGCACTTTGCAAAAAACACCTCTGTTTTCCTTCAAAAATTTGGCTGTGTCCACGTTGCGCTTTGGGGCGTTTCCTGTCGCAGGCGCTAGGCCTACCCACACAAGTGAGGTATCATTTTTATCGGGAGACGTGGGGGAACGCTGGGTGGAAGGAATTTTGTGGCTCCTCTCAGATTCCAGAACTTTCTGCCACAGAAATGTGAGGAACATGTGTTTTTTTAGCCATATTTTGAGGTTTGCAAAGGATTCTGGGTAACAGAACCTGGTCCGAGCCACACAAGTCACCCCATCTTGGATTCCCCTAGGTCTCTAGTTTTCAGAAATACACAGGTTTGGTAGGTTTCCCTAGGTGGCGGCTGAGCTATAGGCCAAAATCTACAGGTAGGCACTTTGCAAAAAACACCTCCGTTTTCCTTCAAAAATTTGGCTGAGTCCACGTTGCGCTTTGGGGCGATTCCTGTCGCGGGCGCTAGGCCTTCCCACACAAGTGAGGTATCATTTTTATCGGGAGATGTGGGGGACCGCTGGGTGGAAGGAAATTTGTGGCTCCTCTCAGCGTCCAGAACTTCCTGCCACAGAAATGTGAGGAACGTGTGTTTTTTTGGCCAAATTTTGAGGTTTGCAAAGGATTCTGGGTAACAGAACCTGGTCAGAACCACACAAGTCACCCCATCTTGGATTCCCCTAGGTCTCTAGTTTTCAGAAATGCACAGGTTTGGTAGGTTTCCCTAGGTGGCGGCTGAGCTATAGGCCCAAATCTACAGGTAGGCACTTTGCAAAAAACACCTCTGTTTTCCTTCAAAAATTTGGCTGTGTCTACGTTGCGCTTTGGGACGTTTCCTGTCGCGGGCGCTAGGCCTACCAACACAAGTGAGGTATCATTTTTATCGGGAGACGTGGGGGAACGCTGGGTGGAAGAAAATTTGTGGCTCCTCTCAGATTCCTGAACTTTCTGCCACAGAAATTTGAGGAACATGTGTTTTTTTAGCCAAATTTTGAGGTTTGCAAAGGATTCTGGGTAACAGAACCTGGTCCGAGCCACACAAGTCACCCCATCCTGGATTCCCCTAGGTCTCTAGTTTTCAGAAATGCACAGGTTTGGTAGGTTTCCCTAGGAGGCGGCTGAGCTACAGGCCAAAATCTACAGGTAGGCACTTTGCAAAAAACACCTCTGTTTTCCTTCAAAAATTTGGCTGTGTCCACGTTGCGCTTTGGGGCGTTTCCTGTCGCGGGCGCTAGGCCTACCCACACAAGTTAGGTATCATTTTTATCGGGAGACGTGGGGGAACGCTGGGTGGAAAGAAATTTGTGGCTCCTCCCAGATTCCAGAACTTTCTGCCACAGAAATGTGAGGAACATGTGGTTTTTTAGACAAATTTTGAGGTTTGCAAAGGATTCTGGGTAACAGAATCTGGTCCGAGCCACACAAGTCACCCCATCTTGGATTCCCCAAGGTCTCTAGTTTTCAGAAATGCACAGGTTTGGTAGGTTTCCCTAGGTGGCGGCTGAGCTACAGGCCAAAATCTACAGGTAGGCACTTTGCAAAAAACACCTCTGTTTTCCTTCAAAAATTTGGCTGTGTCCACGTTGCGCTTTGGGGCGTTTCCTGTCGCGGGCGCTAGGCCTACCCACACAAGTGAGGTATCATTTTTATCGGGAGACGTGGGGGAACGCTGGGTGGAAGGAAATTTGTGGCTCCTCCCAGATTCCAGAACTTTCTGCCACAGAAATGTGAGGAACATGTGGTTTTTTAGACAAATTTTGAGGTTTGCAAAGGATTCTGGGTAACAGAACCTGGTCCGAGCCACACAAGTCATCCCATTTTGGATTCCCCTAGGTCTCTAGTTTTCAGAAATGCACAGGTTTGGTAGCTTTCCCTAGGTGGCGGCTGAGCTACAGGCCAAAATCTACAGGTAGGCACTTTGCAAAAAACACCTCTGTTTTCCTTCAAAAATTTGGCTGTGTCCACGTTGCGCTTTGGGGCGTTTCCTGTCGCGGGCGCTAGGCCTACCCACACAAGTGAGGTATCATTTTTATCGGGAGACATGGGGGAACGCTGGGTGGAAGGAAATTTGTGGCTCCTCCCAGATTTCAGAACTTTCTGCCACAGAAATGTGAGGAACATGTGATTTTTTAGCCAAATTTTGAGGCTTTTCAAGGTTTCTGGCTAACAGAACCTGGTCCGAGCCACACAAGTCACCCCATCTTGGATTCCCCTAGGTCTCTAGTTTTCAGAAATGCACAGGTTTGGTAGCTTTCCCTAGGTGGCGGCTGAGTTACAGGCCAAAATCTACAGGTAGGCACTTTGCAAAAAACACCTCTGTTTTCCTTCAAAGATTTGGCTGTGTCCACGTTGCGCTTTGGGGCGTTTCCTGTCGCGGGCGCTAGGCCTACCCACACAAGTGAGGTATCATTTTTATCGGGAGACGTGGGGGAACGCTGGGTGGAAGGAAATTTGTGGTTCCTCTCAGATTCCAGAACTTTCTGCCACAGAAATGTGAGGAACATGTGGTTTTTTAGCCAAATTTTGAGGCTTTTCAAGGTTTCTGGGTAACAGAACCTGGTCCGAGCCACACAAGTCACTCCATCTTGGATTCCCCTAGGTCTCTAGTTTTCAGAAATGCACAGGTTTGGTAGGTTTCCCTAGGTGGCGGCTGAGCTACAGGCCAAAATCTACAGGTAGGCACTTTGCAAAAAACACCTCTGTTTTCCTTCAAAAATTTGGCTGTGTCCACGTTGCGCTTTGGGGCGTTTCCTGTCGCGGGCGCTAGGCCTACCCACACAAGTGAGGTATCATTTTTATCGGGAGACGTGGGGGAACACTGGGTGGGAGGAAATTTGTGGCTCCTCTCAGATTCCAGAACTTTCTGCCACAGAAATGTGAGGGACATGTGTTTTTTTAGCCAAATTTTGAGGTTTGCAAAGGATTCTGGGTAACAGAACCTGGTCCGAGCCACACAAGTCACCCCATCTTGGATTCCCCTAGGTATCTAGTTTTCAGAAATGCAGAGGTTTGGTAGGTTTCCCTAGGTGGCGGCTGAGCTACAGGCCAAAATCTACAGGTAGGCACTTTGCAAAAAACACCTCTGTTTTCCTTCAAAAATATGGCTGTGTCCACGTTGCGCTTTGGGGCGTTTCCTGTCGCGGGCGCTAGGCCGACCCACACAAGTGAGGTATCATTTTTATCGTGAGACGTGGGGGAACGCTGGGTGGAAGGAATTTTGTGGCTCCTCTCAGATTCCAGAACTTTCTGCCACAGAAATGTGAGGAACATGTGTTCTTTTAGCAAATTTTGAGATTTGCAAAGGATTCTGGGTAACAGAACCTGGTCCGAGCCACACATGTCACCCCATCTTAGATTCCCCTAGGTCTCTAGTTTTCAGAAATGCACAGGTTTGGTAGGTTTCCCTAGGTGGCGGCTGAGCTACAGGCCAAAATCTACAGGTAGGCACTTTGCAAAAAACACCTCTGTTTTCCTTCAAAAATTTGGCTGTGTCCACGTTGCGCTTTGGGGCGTTTCCTGTCGCGGGCGCTAGGCCTACCCACACAAGTGAGGTATCATTTTTATCGGGAGACATGGGGGAACGCTGGGTGGAAGGAAATTTGTGGCTCCTCCCAGATTCCAGAACTTTCTGCCACAGAAATGTGAGGAACATGTGGTTTTTTAGCCAAATTTTGAGGATTGCAAAGGATTCTGGGTAACAGAACCTGGTCCGAGCCACACAAGTCACCCCATCTGGGATTCCCCTAGGTCTCTAGTTTTCAGAAATGCACAGGTTTGGTAGCTTTCCCTAGGTGGCGGCTGAGCTACAGGCCAAAATCTACAGGTAGGCACTTTGCAAAAAACACCTCTGTTTTCCTTCAAAAATATGGCTGTGTCCACGTTGCGCTTTGGGGCGTTTCCTGTCGCGGGCGCTAGGCCGACCAACACAAGTGAGGTATCATTTTTATCGTGAGACGTGGGGGAACGCTGGGTGGAAGGAATTTTGTGGCTCCTCTCAGATTCCAGAACTTTCTGCCACAGAAATGTGAGGAACATGTGTTCTTTTAGCAAATTTTGAGATTTGCAAAGGATTCTGGGTAACAGAACCTGGTCCGAGCCACACAAGTCACCCCATCTTGGATTTCCCTAGGTCTCTAGTTTTCAGAAATGCACAGGTTTGGTAGGTTTCCCTAGGTGGAGGCTGAGCTACAGGCCAAAATCTACAGGTAGGAACTTTGCAAAAAACACCTCTGTTTTCCTTCAAAAATGTGTCTGTGTCCACGTTGCGCTTTGGGGCGTTTCCTGTCGCGGGCGCTAGGCCTACCCACACAAGTGAGGTATCATTTTTATCGGGAGACGTGGGGGAACGCTGGGTGGAAGGAATTTTGTGGCTCCTCTCAGATTCCAGAACTTTCTGCCACAGAAATGTGAGGAACATGTGTTTTTTTAGCAAATTTTGAGATTTGCAAAGGATTCTGGGTAACAGAACCTGGTCCGAGCCACACAAGTCACCCCATCTTGGATTCCCCTATGTCTCTAGTTTTCAGAAATGCACAGGTTTGGTAGGTTTCCCTAGGTGGCGGCTGAGCTACAGGCCAAAATCTACAGGTAGGAACTTTGCGAAAAACACATCTGTTTGCCTTCAAAAATTTGGCTGTGTCCACGTTGCGCTTTGGGGCGTATCCTGTCGCGGGCGCAAGGCCTGCCCACACAAGTGAGGTATCATTTTTATCGGGAGACGTGGGGGAACGCTGGGTGGAAGGAATTTTGTGGCTCCTCTCAGATTCCAGAACTTTCTGCCACAGAAATGTGATGAACATGTGTTTTTTTAGCCAAATTTTGAGGTTTGCAAAGGATTCTGGGTAACAGAACCTGGTCCGAGCCACACAAGTCACCCCATCTTGGATTCCCCTAGGTCTCTAGGTTTCAGAAATGCACAGGTTTGGTAGGTTTTCCTAGGTGGCGGCTGAGCTACAGGCCAAAATCTACAGGTAGGCACTTTGCAAAAAACACCTCTGTTTTCCTTCAAAAATTTGGCTGTGTCCACGTTGCGCTTTGGGGCGTTTCCTGTCACGGGCGCTAGGCCTACCCACACAAGTGAGGTATCATTGTTATCGGGAGACGTGGGGGAACGCTGGGAGGAAGGAAATGTGTGGCTCCTCTCAGCGTCCAGAACTTTCTGCCACAGAAATGTGAGGAACATGTGTTTTTTTGGCCAAATTTTGAGGTTTGCAAAGGATTCTGGGTAACAGAACCTGGTCAGAGCCACACAAGTCACCCCATCTTGGATTCCCCTAGGTCTCTAGTTTTCAGAAATGCACAGGTTTGGTAGGTTTCCCTAGGTGGCGGCTGAACTACAGGCCAAAATCTACGGGTAGGCACTTTGCAAAAAACACCTCTGTTATCCTTGAAAAATGTGGCTGTGTCCACGTTGCGCTTAGGGGCGTTTCCTGTCGCAGGCGCTAGGCCTACCCACACAAGTGAGGTATCATTTTTATCGGGAGACGTGGGGGAACGCTGTGTGGAAGGAAATTTGTGGCTCCTCTCAGATTCCAGAACTTTCTGCCACAGAAATTTGAGGAACATGTGTTTTTTTGGCCAAATTTTGAGGTTTGCAAAGGATTCTGGGTAACAGAATCTGGTCCGAGCCACACAAGTCACCCCATCTTGGAGTCTCCTAGGTCTCTAGTTTTCAGAAATGCACAGGTTTGGTAGGTTTCCCTAGGTGGCGGCTGAGCTACAGGCCAAAATCTACAGGTAGGCACTTTGCAAAAAACACCTCTGTTTTCCTTCAAAAATTTGGCTGTGTCCACGTTGCGCTTTGGGGCGTTTCCTGTCACGGGCGCCAGGCCTACCCACACAAGTGAGGTATCATTTTTATCGGGAGACGTGGGGGAACGCTGGGTGGAAGGAAAGTTGTGGCTCCTCCCAGATTCCAGAACTTTCTGCCACAGAAATGTGAGGAACATGTGGTTTTTTAGCCAAATTTTGAGGATTGCAAAGGATTCTGGGTAACAGAACCTGGTCCGAGCCACACAAGTCACCCCATCTGGGATTCCCCTAGGTCTCTAGTTTTCAGAAATGCACAGGTTTGGTAGCTTTCCCTAGGTGGCGGCTGAGCTACAGGCCAAAATCTACAGGTAGGCACTTTGCAAAAAACACCTCTGTTTTCCTTCAAAAATTTGGCTCTGTCCACGTTGCGCTTTGGGGCGTTTCCTGTCGCGGGCGCTAGGCCTACCCACACAAGTGAGGTATCATTTTTATCGGGAGACGTGGGGGAACGCTGGGTGGAAGGAATTTTGTGGCTCCTCTCAGATTCCAGAACTTTCTGCCACAGAAATGTGAGGAACATGTGTTTTTTTAGCCAAACTTTGAGGTTTGCAAAGGATTCTGGGTAACAGAACCTGGTCCGAGCCACACAAGTCACCCCATCTTGGATTCCCCTAGGTCTCTAGTTTTCAGAAATGCACAGGTTTGGTAGGTTTCCCTAGGTGGCGGCTGAGCTACAGGCCAAAATCTACAGGTAGGCACTTTGCAAAAAACACCTCCGTTTTCCTTCAAAAATTTGGCTGAGTCCACGTTGCGCTTTGGGGCGATTCCTGTCGCGGGCGCTAGGCCTACCCACACAAGTGAGGTATCATTTTTATCGGGAGATGTGGGGGACCGCTGGGTGGAAGGAAATTTGTGGCTCCTCTCAGCGTCCAGAACTTCCTGCCACAGAAATGTGAGGAACATGTGTTTTTTTGGCCAAATTTTGAGGTTTGCAAAGGATTCTGGGTAAAAGAACCTGGTCAGAACCACACAAGTCACCCCATCTTGGATTCCCCTAGGTCTCTAGTTTTCAGAAATGCACAGGTTTGGTAGGTTTCCCTAGGTGGCGGCTGAGCTATAGGCCAAAATCTACAGGTAGGCACTTTGCAAAAAACACCTCTGTTTTAATTCAAAAATTTGGCTGTGTCTACGTTGCGCTTTGGGACGTTTCCTGTCGCGGGCGCTAGGCCTACCAACACAAGTGAGGTATCATTTTTATCGGGAGACGCGGGGGAACGCTGGGTGGAAGAAAATTTGTGGCTCCTCTCAGATTCCTGAACTTTCTGCCACAGAAATTTGAGGAACATGTGTTTTTTTAGCCAAATTTTGAGGTTTGCAAAGGATTCTGGGTAACAGAACCTGGTCCGAGCCACACAAGTCACCCCATCCTGGATTCCCCTAGGTCTCTAGTTTTCAGAAATGCACAGGTTTGGTAGGTTTCCCTAGAAGGCGGCTGAGCTACAGGCCAAAATCTACAGGTAGGCACTTTGCAAAAAACACCTCTGTTTTCCTTCAAAAATTTGGCTGTGTCCACGTTGCGCTTTGGGGCGTTTCCTGTCGCGGGCGCTAGGCCTACCCACACAAGTTAGGTATCATTTTTATCGGGAGACGTGGGGGAACGCTGGGTGGAAGGAAATTTGTGGCTCCTCCCAGATTCCAGAACTTTCTGCCACAGAAATGTGAGGAACATGTGATTTTTTAGCCAAATTTTGAGGCTTTTCAAGGTTTCTGGCTAACAGAACCTGGTCCGAGCCACACAAGTCACCCCATCTTGGATTCCCCTAGGTCTCTAGTTTTCAGAAATGCACAGGTTTGGTAGCTTTCCCTAGGTGGCGGCTGAGCTACAGGCCAAAATCTACAGGTAGGCACTTTGCAAAAAACACCTCTGTTTTCCTTCAAAGATTTGGCTGTGTCCACGTTGCGCTTTGGGGCGTTTCCTGTCGCGGGCGCTAGGCCTACCCACACAAGTGAGGTATCATTTTTATCGGGAGACGTGGGGGAACGCTGGGTGGAAGGAAATTTGTGGTTCCTCTCAGATTCCAGAACTTTCTGCCACAGAAATGTGAGGAACATGTGGTTTTTTAGCCAAATTTTGAGGCTTTTCAAGGTTTCTGGGTAACAGAACCTGGTCCGAGCCACACAAGTCACTCCATCTTGGATTCCCCTAGGTCTCTAGTTTTCAGAAATGCACAGGTTTGGTAGGTTTCCCTAGGTGGCGGCTGAGCTACAGGCCAAAATCTACAGGTAGGCACTTTGCAAAAAACACCTCTGTTTTCCTTCAAAAATTTGGCTGTGTCCACGTTGCGCTTTGGGGCGTTTCCTGTCGTGGGCGCTAGGCCTACCCACACAAGTGAGGTATCATTTTTATCGGGAGACGTGGGGGAACACTGGGTGGGAGGAAATTTGTGGCTCCTCTCAGATTCCAGAACTTTCTGCCACAGAAATGTGAGGGACATGTGTTTTTTTAGCCAAATTTTGAGGTTTGCAAAGGATTCTGGGTAACAGAACCTGGTCAGAACCACACAAGTCACCCCATCTTGGATTCCCCTAGGTCTCTAGTTTTCAGAAATGCACAGGTTTGGTAGGTTTCCCTAGGTGGCGGCTGAGCTATAGGCCAAAATCTACAGGTAGGCACTTTGCAAAAAACACCTCTGTTTTCCTTCAAAAATTTGGCTGTGTCTACGTTGCGCTTTGGGACGTTTCCTGTCGCGGGCGCTAGGCCTACCAACACAAGTGAGGTATCATTTTTATCGGGAGACGCGGGGGAACGCTGGGTGGAAGAAAATTTGTGGCTCCTCTCAGATTCCTGAACTTTCTGCCACAGAAATTTGAGGAACATGTGTTTTTTTAGCCAAATTTTGAGGTTTGCAAAGGATTCTGGGTAACAGAACCTGGTCCGAGCCACACAAGTCACCCCATCCTGGATTCCCCTAGGTCTCTAGTTTTCAGAAATGCACAGGTTTGGTAGGTTTCCCTAGGAGGCGGCTGAGCTACAGGCCAAAATCTACAGGTAGGCACTTTGCAAAAAACACCTCTGTTTTCCTTCAAAAATTTGGCTGTGTCCACGTTGCGCTTTGGGGCGTTTCCTGTCGCGGGCGCTAGGCCTACCCACACAAGTTAGGTATCATTTTTATCGGGAGACGTGGGGGAACGCTGGGTGGAAGGAAATTTGTGGCTCCTCCCAGATTCCAGAACTTTCTGCCACAGAAATGTGAGGAACATGTGGTTTTTTAGACAAATTTTGAGGTTTGCAAAGGATTCTGGGTAACAGAATCTGGTCCGAGCCACACAAGTCACCCCATCTTGGATTCCCCAAGGTCTCTAGTTTTCAGAAATGCACAGGTTTGGTAGGTTTCCCTAGGTGGCGGCTGAGCTACAGGCCAAAATCTACAGGTAGGCACTTTGCAAAAAACACCTCTGTTTTCCTTCAAAAATTTGGCTGAGTCCACGTTGCGCTTTGGGGCGTTTCCTGTCGCGGGCGCTAGGCCTACCCACACAAGTGAGGTATCATTTTTATCGGGAGACGTGGGGGAACGCTGGGTGGAAGGAAATTTGTGGCTCCTCCCAGATTCCAGAACTTTCTGCCACAGAAATGTGAGGAACATGTGGTTTTTTAGACAAATTTTGAGGTTTGCAAAGGATTCTGGGTAACAGAACCTGGTCCGAGCCACACAAGTCATCCCATTTTGGATTCCCCTAGGTCTCTAGTTTTCAGAAATGCACAGGTTTGGTAGCTTTCCCTAGGTGGCGGCTGAGCTACAGGCCAAAATCTACAGGTAGGCACTTTGCAAAAAACACCTCTGTTTTCCTTCAAAAATTTGGCTGTGTCCACGTTGCGCTTTGGGGCGTTTCCTGTCGCGGGCGCTAGGCCTACCCACACAAGTGAGGTATCATTTTTATCGGGAGACATGGGGGAACGCTGGGTGGAAGGAAATTTGTGGCTCCTCCCAGATTCCAGAACTTTCTGCCACAGAAATGTGAGGAACATGTGATTTTTTAGCCAAATTTTGAGGCTTTTCAAGGTTTCTGGCTAACAGAACCTGGTCCGAGCCACACAAGTCACCCCATCTTGGATTCCCCTAGGTCTCTAGTTTTCAGAAATGCACAGGTTTGGTAGCTTTCCCTAGGTGGCGGCTGAGCTACAGGCCAAAATCTACAGGTAGGCACTTTGCAAAAAACACCTCTGTTTTCCTTCAAAGATTTGGCTGTGTCCACGTTGCGCTTTGGGGCGTTTCCTGTCGCGGGCGCTAGGCCTACCCACACAAGTGAGGTATCATTTTTATCGGGAGACGTGGGGGAACGCTGGGTGGAAGGAAATTTGTGGTTCCTCTCAGATTCCAGAACTTTCTGCCACAGAAATGTGAGGAACATGTGGTTTTTTAGCCAAATTTTGAGGCTTTTCAAGGTTTCTGGGTAACAGAACCTGGTCCGAGCCACACAAGTCACTCCATCTTGGATTCCCCTAGGTCTCTAGTTTTCAGAAATGCACAGGTTTGGTAGGTTTCCCTAGGTGGCGGCTGAGCTACAGGCCAAAATCTACAGGTAGGCACTTTGCAAAAAACACCTCTGTTTTCCTTCAAAAATTTGGCTGTGTCCACGTTGCGCTTTGGGGCGTTTCCTGTCGCGGGCGCTAGGCCTACCCACACAAGTGAGGTATCATTTTTATCGGGAGACGTGGGGGAACACTGGGTGGGAGGAAATTTGTGGCTCCTCTCAGATTCCAGAACTTTCTGCCACAGAAATGTGAGGGACATGTGTTTTTTTAGCCAAATTTTGAGGTTTGCAAAGGATTCTGGGTAACAGAACCTGGTCCGAGCCACACAAGTCACCCCATCTTGGATTCCCCTAGGTATCTAGTTTTCAGAAATGCAGAGGTTTGGTAGGTTTCCCTAGGTGGCGGCTGAGCTACAGGACAAAATCTACAGGTAGGCACTTTGCAAAAAACACCTCTGTTTTCCTTCAAAAATTTGGCTGTGTCCACGTTGCGCTTTGGGGCGTTTCCTGTCGCGGGGGCTAGGCTTACCCACACAAGTGTGGTATCATTTTTATCGGGAGACGTGGGGGAATGCTGGGTGGAAGGAAATTTGTGGCTCCTCTCAGATTCCAGAACTTTCTGCCACAGAAATGTGAGGAACATGTGTTTTTTTAGCCAAATTTTGAGGTCTGCAAAGGATTCTGGGTAACAGAACCTGGTCCGAGCCACAAAAGTCACCCCATCTTGGATTCCCCTAGGTCTCTAGTTTTCAGAAATGCACAGGTTTGGTAGGTTACCCTAGGTGGCGGCTGAGCTACAGGCCAAAATCTACAGGTAGGCACTTTGCAAAAAACACCTCTGTTTTCCTTCAAAAATTTGGCTGTGTCCACGTTGCGCTTTGGGGCGTTTCCTGTCGCGGGCGCTAGGCCTACCCACACAAGTGAGGTATCATTTTTATCGGGAGACATGGGGGAACACTGGGTGGGAGGAAATTTGTGGCTCCTCTCAGATTCCAGAACTTTCTGCCACAGAAATGTGAGGGACATGTGTTTTTTTAGCCAAATTTTGAGGTTTGCAAAGGATTCTGGGTAACAGAACCTGGTCCGAGCCACACAAGTCACCCCATCTTGGATTCCCCTAGGTATCTAGTTTTCAGAAATGCAGAGGTTTGGTAGGTTTCCCTAGGTGGCGGCTGAGCTACAGGCCAAAATCTACAGGTAGGCACTTTGCAAAAAACACCTCTGTTTTCCTTCAAAAATTTGGCTGTGTCCACGTTGCGCTTTGGGGCGTTTCCTGTCGCGGGGGCTAGGCTTACCCACACAAGTGTGGTATCATTTTTATCGGGAGACGTGGGGGAATGCTTGGTGGAAGGAAATTTGTGGCTCCTCTCAGATTCCAGAACTTTCTGCCACAGAAATGTGAGGAACATGTGTTTTTTTAGCCAAATTTTGAGGTCTGCAAAGGATTCTGGGTAACAGAACCTGGTCCGAGCCACACAAGTCACCCCATCTTGGATTCCCCTAGGTCTCTAGTTTTCAGAAATGCAGAGGTTTGGTAGGTTTCCCTAGGTGGCGGCTGAGCTACAGGCCAAAATCTACAGGTAGGCACTTTGCAAAAAAACCTCTGGTTTCCTTCAAAAATTTGGCTGTGTCCATGTTGCGCTTTGGGGCGTTTCCTGTCGCGGGCGCTAGGCCTACCCACACAAGTGAGGTATCATTGTTATCGGGAGACGTGGGGGAACACGGGGAGGAAGGAAATTTGTGGCTCCTCTCAGATTCCAGAACTTTCTGCCACAGAAATGTGAGGAACATGTGTTTTTTTGGCCAAATTTTGAGGTTTGCAAAGGATTCTGGGTAACAGAACCTGGTCCGAGCCACATAAGTCACCCCATCTTGGATTCCCCTAGATCTCTAGTTTTCAGAAATGCACAGGTTTGGTAGGTTTCCCTAGGTGGCGGCTGAGCTACAGGCCAAAATCTACAGGTAGGCACTTTGCAAAAAAAAAACCTCTGTTTTCCTTCAAAAATTTGGCTGTGTCCACGTTGCGCTTTGGAGCGTTTCCTGTCGTGGGCGCTAGGCCTACCCACACAAGTGAGGTATCATTTTTATCGGGAGACGTGGGGGAACAAAGGGTGGAAGAACATTTGTGGCTCCTCTCAGATTCCAGAACTTTCTGCCACAGAAATCTGAGGAACATGTGTTTTTTTAGCCAAATTCGTAGGTTTGCAAAGGATTCTGGGTAACAGAATCTGGTCCGAGCCACACAAGTCACCCCATCTTGGATTCCCCTAGGTCTCTAGTTTTCAGAAATGCACAGGTTTGGAAGGTTACCCTAGGTGGCGGCTGAGCTACAGGCCAAAATCTACAGGTAGGCACTTTGCAAAAAACACCTCTGTTTTCCTTCAAAAATTTGGCGGTGTCCACGTTGCGCTTTGGGGCGTTTCCTGTTGCGGGCGCTAGGCCTACCCACACTAGTGAGGTATCATTTTTATCGGGAGACGTGGGGGAACGCTGGGTGGAAGGAAATTTGTGGCTCCTCTCAGATTCCAGAACTTTCTGCCACAGAAATGTGAGGAACATGTGTTTGTTTAGCCAAATTTTGAGGTTTGCAAAGGATTCTGGATAACAGAACCTGGTTCGAGCCACACAAGTCACCCCATCTTGGATTCCCCTAGGTCTCTAATTTTCAGAAATGCACAGGTTTGGTAGGTTTCCCTAGGTGGCGGCTGAGCTACAGGCCAAAATCTACAGGTAGGCACTTTGCAAAAAAAACACCTCTGTTTTCCTTTAAAAATTTGGCTGTGTCCACGTTGCGCTTTGGGGCGTTTCCTGTTGTGGGCGCTAGGCCTACCCACACAAGTGAGGTATCATTTTTATCGGGAGACGTGGGGGAACGCTGGGTGGAAGGAAATTTGTGGCTCCTCTCTGATTCCAGAACTTTCTGCCACAGAAATCTGAGGAACATGTGTTTTTTTAGCCAAATTCGGAGGTTTGCAAAGGATTCTGTGTAACAGAACCTGGTCCGAGCCACACAAGTCACCCCATCTTGGATTCCCCTAGGTCTCTAGTTTTCAGAAATGCACAGGTTTGGTAGGTTTCCCTAGGTGGCGGATGAGCTACAGGCCAAAATCTACAGGTAGGCACTTTGCAAAAAACACCTCTGTTTTCCTTCAAAATTTTGGCTGTGTCCACGTTGCGCTTTGGGGCGTTTCCTGTCGCGGGCGCTAGGCCTACCCACAGAAGTGAGGTATCATTTTTATCGGGAGACGTTGGGGAACGCTGGGTGGAAAGAAATTTGTGGCTCCTCTCAGATTCCAGAACTTTCTGCCACAGAAATGTTAGGAACATGTGTTTTTTTAGCCAAATTTTGAGGTTTGCAAAGGATTTTGGGTAACAGAACCTGGTCCGAGCCACACAAGTCACCCCATCTTGGGTTCCCCTAAGTCTCTAGTTTTCAGAAATGCACAGGTTTGGTAGGTTTCCCTAGGTGGCGGCTGAGCTACAGGCCAAAATCTACAGGTAGGCACTTTGCAAAAAACACCTCTGTTTTCCTTCAAAAATTTGGCTGTGTCCACGTTGCGCTTTGGGGCGTTTCCTGTCGCGGCGCTAGGCCTACCCACACAAGAGAGGAATCATTTTTATCGGGACACGAGGGGGAACGCTGGGTGGAAGGAAATTTGTGGCTCCTCTCAGATTCCAGAACTTTCTGCCACAGAAATGTGAGGAACATGTGTTTTTTTAGCCAAATTTTGAGGTTTGCAAAAGATTCTGGATAACAGAACCTGGTCTGAGCCACACAAGTCACCCCATCTTGGATTCCCCTAGGTCTCTAGTTTTCAGAAATGCACAGGTTTGGTAGGTTTCCCTAGGTGGCGGCTGAGCTACAGGCCAAACTCTACAGGTAGGCACTTTGCAAAAAACACCTATGTTTTCCTTCAAAAATTTGGCTGTGTCCAAGTTGCGCTGTGGGGCGTTTCCTGTCGCGGGCGCTAGGCCTACCCACACAAGTGAGGTATCATTTTTATCGGGAGACGTGGGGGAACGCTGGGTGGAAGGAAATTTGTGGCTCCTCTCAGATTCCAGAACTTTCTGCCACAGAAATGTGAGGAACATGTGTTTTTTTAGCCAAATTTTGAGGTTTGCAAAGGATTCTGGGTAACAGAACCTGGTCCGAGCCACACAAGTCACCCCATCTTGGATTCCCCTAGGTATCTAGTTTTCAGAAATGCAGAGGTTTGGTAGGTTTCCCTAGGTGGCGGCTGAGCTACAGGCCAAAATCTACAGGTAGGCACTTTGCAAAAAACACCTCTGTTTTCCTTCAAAAATTTGGCTGTGTCCACGTTGCGCTTTGGGGCGTTTCCTGTCGCGGGCGCTAGGCCTACCCACACAAGTGAGGTATCATTTTTATCGGGAGACGTGGGGGAATGCGGGGTGGAAGGAAATTTGTGGCTCCTCTCAGATTCCAGAACTTTCTGCCACAGAAATGTGAGGAACATGTGTTTTTTTGGCCAAATTTTGAGGTTTGCAAAGGATTCTGGGTAACAGAACCTGGTCCGAGCCACACAAGTCACCCCATCTTGGATTCCCCTAGGTCTCTAGTTTTCAGAAATGCACAGGTTTGGTAGGTTTCCCTAGGTGGCGGCTGAGCTACAGGCCAAACTCTACAGGTAGGCACTTTGCAAAAAACACCTATGTTTTCCTTCAAAAATTTGGCTGTGTCCAAGTTGCGCTGTGGGGCGTTTCCTGTCGCGGGCGCTAGGCCTACCCACACAAGTGAGGTATCATTTTTATCGGGAGACGTGGGGGAACGCTGGGTGGAAGGAAATTTGTGGCTCCTCTCTGATTCCAGAACTTTCTGCCACAGAAATGTGAGGAACATGTGTTTTTTTAGCCAAATTTTGAGGTTTGCAAAGGATTCTGGGTAACAGAACCTGGTCCGAGCCACACAAGTCACCCCATCTTGTATTCCCCTAGGTATCTAGTTTTCAGAAATGCAGACGTTTGGTAGGTTTCCCTAGGTGGCGGCTGAGCTACAGGCCAAAATCTACAGGTAGGCACTTTGCAAAAAACACCTCTGTTTTCCTTCAAAAATTTGGCTGTGTCCACGTTGCGCTTTGGGGCGTTTCCTGTCGCGGGCGCTAGGCCTACCCACACAAGTGAGGTATCATTTTTATCGGGAGACGTGGGGGAATGCGGGGTGGAAGGAAATTTGTGGCTCCTCTCAGATTCCAGAACTTTCTGCCACAGAAATGTGAGGAACATGTGTTTTTTTGGCCAAATTTTGAGGTTTGCAAAGGATTCTGGGTAACAGAACCTGGTCCGAGCCACACAAGTCACCCCATCTTGGATTCCCCTAGATCTCTAGTTTTCAGAAATGCACAGGTTTTGTAGGTTTCCCTAGGTGGCGGCTGAGCTACAGGCCAAAATCTACAGGTAGGCACTTTGCAAAAAACACCTCTGATTTCCTTAAAATATTTGGATGTGTCCACGTTGCGCTTTGGGGCGTTTCGTGTCGCGGGCACTAGGCCTACCCACACAAGTGAGGTATCATTTTTATCGGGAGACGTGGGGGAACGCTGGGTGGAAGGAAATTTGTGGCTCCTCTCAGCTTCCAGAACTTTCTGCCACAGAAATCTGAGGAACATGTGTTTTTTTAGCCAAATTTTGAGGTTTGCAAAGGATTCTGGGTAACAGAACCTGGTCCGAGCCACACAAGTCACCCCATCTTGGATTCCCCTAGGTCTCTAGTTTTCAGAAATGCACAGGTTTGGTAGGTTTCCCTAGGTGGCGGCTGAGCTACAGGCCAAAATCTACAGGTAGGCACTTTGCTAAAAAAAAAACTCTGTTTTCCTTCAAAAATGTGGCTGTGTCCACGTTGCGCTTTGGGGCGTTTTCTGTCGTGGGCGCTAGGCCTACCCACACAAGTGAGGTATCATTTTTATCGGGAGACGTGGGGGAACGCTGGGTGGAAGGAAATTTGTGGCTCCTCTCAGATTCCAGAACATTCTGCCACAGAAATCTGAGGAACATGTGTTTTTTTAGCCAAATTCGTAGGTTTGCAAAGGATTCTGGGTAACAGAATCTGGTCCGAGCCACACAAGTCACCCCATCTTGGATTCCCCTAGGTCTCTAGTTTTCAGAAATGCACAGGTTTGGTAGGTTTCCCTAGGTGGCGGCTGAGCTACAGGCCAAAATCTACAGGTAGGCACTTTGCAAAAAACACCTCTGTTTTCCTTCAAAAATTTGGCGGTGTCCACGTTGCGCTTTGGGGCGTTTCCTGTCGCGGGCGCTAGGCCTACCTACACTAGTGAGGAATCATTTTTATCGGGAGACTTGGGGGAACGCTGGGTGGAAGGAAATTTGTGCCTCCTCTCAGATTCCAGAACTTTCTGCCACAGAAATGTGAGGAACATGTGTTTGTTTAGCCAAATTTTGAGGTTTGCAAAGGATTCTGGATAACAGAACCTGGTTCGAGCCACACAAGTCACCCCATCTTGGATTCCCCTAGGTCTCTAATTTTCAGAAATGCACAGGTTTGGTAGGTTTCCCTAGGTGGTGGCTGAGCTACAGGCCAAAATCTACAGGTAGGCACTTTGCAAAAAACACCTCTGTTTTCCTTCAAAAATGTGGCTGTGTCCACGTTGCGCTTTGGGGCGTTTCCTGTCGCGGCGCTAGGCCTACCCACACAAGTGAGGAATCATTTTTATCGGGAGACGAGGGGGAACGCTGGGTGGAAGGAAATTTGTGGCTCCTCTCAGATTCCAGAACTTTCTGCCACAGAAATGTGAGGAACATGTGTTTTTTTATCCAAATTTTGAGGTTTGCAAATGATTCTGGATAACAGAACCTGGTCCGAGCCACACAAGTCACCCCATCTTGGATTCCCCTAGGTCTCTAGTTTTCAGAAATGCACAGGTTTGGTAGGTTTCCCTAGGTGGTGGCTGAGCTACAGGCCAAAATCTACAGGTAGGCACTTTGCAAAAAACACCTCTGTTTTCCTTCAAAAATGTGGCTGTGTCCACGTTGCGCTTTGGGGCGTTTCCTGTTGTGGGCGCTAGGCCTACCCACACAAGTGAGGTATCATTTTTATCGGGAGACGTGGGGGAACGCTGGGTGGAAGGAAATTTGTGGCTCCTCTCTGATTCCAGAACTTTCTGCCACAGAAATCTGAAGAACATGTGTTTTTTTAGCCAAATTCGGAGGTTTGCAAAGGATTCTGTGTAACAGAACCTGGTCCGAGCCACACAAGTCACCCCATCTTGGATTCCCCTAGGTCTCTAGTTTTCAGAAATGCACAGGTTTGGTAGGTTTCCCTAGGTGGCGGATGAGCTACAGGCCAAAATCTACAGGTAGGCACTTTGCAAAAAACACCTCTGTTTTCCTTCAAAAATTTGGCTGTGTCCACGTTGCGCTTTGGGGCGTTTCCTGTCGCGGCGCTAGGCCTACCCACACAAGTGAGGAATCATTTTTATCGGGAGACGAGGGGGAACGCTGGGTGGAAGGAAATTTGTGGCTCCTCTCAGATTCCAGAACTTTCTGCCACAGAAATGTGAGAAACATGTGTTTTTTTAGCCAAATTTTGAGGTTTGCAAAGGATTCTGGGTAACAGAACCTGGTCCGAGCCACACAAGTCATCCCATTTTGGATTCCCCTAGGTCTCTAGTTTTCAGAAATGCACAGGTTTGGTAGCTTTCCCTAGGTGGCGGCTGAGCTACAGGCCAAAATCTACAGGTAGGCACTTTGCAAAAAACACCTCTGTTTTCCTTCAAAAATTTGGCTGTGTCCACGTTGCGCTTTGGGGCGTTTTCTGTCGCGGGCGCTAGGCCTACCCACACAAGTGAGGTATCATTTTTATCGGGAGACGTGGGGAAACGCTGGGTGGAAGGAAATTTGTGGCTCCTGTCAGATTCCAGAACTTTCTGCCACAGAAATCTGAGGAACATGTGTTTTTTTAGCCAAATTTGTAGGTTTGTAAAGGATTCTGGGTAACAGAACCTGGTCCGAGCCACACAAGTCACCCCATCTTGGATTCCCCTAGGTCTCTAGTTTTCAGAAATGCACAGGTTTGGTACGTTTCCCTAGGTGGCGGCTGAGCTACAGGCCAAAATCTACAGGAGGCACTTTGCAAAAAACACCTCTGTTTTCCTTCAAAAATTTGGCTGTGTCCACGTTGCGCTTTGGGGCGTTTCCTGTCGCGGGCACTAGGCCTACCCACACAAGTGAGGTATCATTTTTATCGGGAGACGTGGGGGAACGCTGGGTGGAAGGAAATTTGTGGCTCCTCTCAGATTCCAGAACTTTCTGCCACAGAAATATGAGGAACATGTGTTTTTTTAGCCAAATTTTGAGGTTTGCAAAGGATTCTGGGTAACAGAACCTGGTTCGAGCCACACAAGTCACCCCATCTTGGATTCCCCTAGGTCTCTAGTTTTCAGAAATGCACAGGTTTGGTAGGTTTCCATAGGTGGCGGCTGAGCTACAAGCCAAAATCTACAGGTAGGCACTTTGCAAAAAACACCTCTGTTTTCCTTCAAAAATTTGGCTGTGTCCACGTTGCGCTTTGGGGCGTTTCTTGTCGTGGGCGCTAGGCCTGCCCACACAAGTGAGGTATCATTTTTATCGGGAGACGTGGGGGAACACTGGCTGGAAGGAAATTTGTGGCTCCTCTCAGATTCCAGAACTTTCTGTCACAGAAATGTGAGGAACATGTGTTTTTTTAGCCAAATTTTGAGGTTTGCAAAGGATTTTGGGTAACAGAACCTGGTCCGAGCCACACAAGTCACCCCATCTTGGATTCCCCTAAGTCTCTAGTTTTCAGAAATGCACAGGTTTGGTAGGTTTCCCTAGGTGGCGGCTGAGCTACAGGCCAAAATCTACAGGTAGGCACTTTGCAAAAAACACCTCTGTTTTCCTTCAAAAATTTGGCTTTGTCTTGTTGCGCTTTGGGGCGTTTCCTGTCGCGGCGCTAGGCCTACCCACACAAGTGAGGAATCATTTTTATCGGGAGACGAGGGGGAACGCTGGGTGGAAGGAAATTTGTGGCTCCTCTCAGATTCCAGAACTTTCTGCCACAGAAATGTGAGGAACATGTGTTTTTTTATCCAAATTTTGAGGTTTGCAAATGATTCTGGATAACAGAACCTGGTCCGAGCCACACAAGTCACCCCATCTTGGATTCCCCTAGGTCTCTAGTTTTCAGAAATGCACAGGTTTGGTAGGTTTCCATAGGTGGCGGCTGAGCTACAAGCCAAAATCTACAGGTAGGCACTTTGCAAAAAACACCTCTGTTTTCCTTCAAAAATTTGGCTGTGTCCACGTTGCGCTTTGGGGCGTTTCCTGTCGCGGGCGCTAGGCCTACCCACACAAGTGAGGTATCATTTTTATCGGGAGACGTGGGGAAACGCTGGCTGGAAGGAAATTCGTGGCTCCTCTCAGATTCCAGAACTTTCTGCCACAGAAATCTGAGGAACATGTGTTTTTTTAGCCAAATTTGTAGGTTTGTAAAGGATTCTGGGTAACAGAACCTGGTCCGAGCCACACAAGTCACCCCATCTTGGATTCCCCTAGGTCTCTAGTTTTCAGAAATGCACAGGTTTGGTAGGTTTCCCTAGGTGGCGGCTGAGCTACAGGCCAAAATCTACAGGTAGGCACTTTGCAAAAAACACCTCTGTTTTCCTTCAAAAATTTGGCTGTGTCCACGTTGCGCTTTGGGGCGTTTTCTGTCGCGGGCGCTAGGCCTACCCACACAAGTGAGGTATCATTTTTATCGGGAGACGTGGGGAAACGCTGGGTGGAAGGAAATTTGTGGCTCCTGTCAGATTCCAGAACTTTCTGCCACAGAAATCTGAGGAACATGTGTTTTTTTAGCCAAATTTGTAGGTTTGTAAAGGATTCTGGGTAACAGAACCTGGTTCGAGCCACACAAGTCACCCCATCTTGGATTCCCCTAGGTCTCTAGTTTTCAGAAATGCACAGGTTTGGTAGGTTTCCATAGGTGGCGGCTGAGCTACAAGCCAAAATCTACAGGTAGGCACTTTGCAAAAAACACCTCTGTTTTCCTTCAAAAATTTGGCTGTGTCCACGTTGCGCTTTGGGGCGTTTCTTGTCGTGGGCGCTAGGCCTGCCCACACAAGTGAGGTATCATTTTTATCGGGAGACGTGGGGGAACGCTGGCTGGAAGGAAATTTGTGGCTCCTCTCAGATTCCAGAACTTTCTGTCAAAGAAATGTGAGGAACATGTGTTTTTTTAGCCAAATTTTGAGGTTTGCAAAGGATTTTGGGTAACAGAACCTGGTCCGAGCCACACAAGTCACCCCATCTTGGATTCCCCTAAGTCTCTAGTTTTCAGAAATGCACAGGTTTGGTAGGTTTCCCTAGGTGGCGGCTGAGCTACAGGCCAAAATCTACAGGTAGGCACTTTGCAAAAAACACCTCTGTTTTCCTTAAAAAATGTGGCTGTGTCTTGTTGCGCTTTGGGGCGTTTCCTGTCGCGGCGCTAGGCCTACCCACACAAGTGAGGAATCATTTTTATCGGGAGACGAGGGGGAACGCTGGGTGGAAGGAAATTTGTGGCTCCTCTCAGATTCCAGAACTTTCTGCCACAGAAATGTGAGGAACATGTGTTTTTTTAGCCAAATTTTGAGGTTTGCAAATGATTCTGGATAACAGAACCTGGTCCGAGCCACACAAGTCACCCCATCTTGGATTCCCCTAGGTCTCTAGTTTTCAGAAATGCACAGGTTTGGTAGGTTTCCATAGGTGGCGGCTGAGCTACAAGCCAAAATCTACAGGTAGGCACTTTGCAAAAAACACCTCTGTTTTCCTTCAAAAATTTGGCTGTGTCCACGTTGCGCTTTGGGGCGTTTCCTGTCGCGGGCGCTAGGCCTACCCACACAAGTGAGGTATCATTTTTATCGGGAGACGTGGGGAAACGCTGGCTGGAAGGAAATTCGTGGCTCCTCTCAGATTCCAGAACTTTCTGCCACAGAAATCTGAGGAACATGTGTTTTTTTAGCCAAATTTGTAGGTTTGTAAAGGATTCTGGGTAACAGAACCTGGTCCGAGCCACACAAGTCACCCCATCTTGGATTCCCCTAGGTCTCTAGTTTTCAGAAATGCACAGGTTTGGTAGGTTTCCCTAGGTGGCGGCTGAGCTACAGGCCAAAATCTACTGGTAGGCACTTTGCAAAAAACACCTCTGTTTTCCTTCAAAAATTTGGCTGTGTCCACGTTGAGCTTTGGGGCGTTTTCTGTCGCGGGCGCTAGGCCTACCCACACAAGTGAGGTATAATTTTTATCGGGAGACGTGGGGAAACGCTGGGTGGAAGGAAATTTGTGGCTCCTGTCAGATTCCAGAACTTTCTGCCACAGAAATCTGAGGAACATGTGTTTTTTTAGCCAAATTTGTAGGTTTGTAAAGGATTCTGGGTAACAGAACCTGGTCCGAGCCACACAAGTCACCCCATCTTGGATTCCCCTAGGTCTCTAGTTTTCAGAAATGCACAGGTTTGGTAGGTTTCCCTAGGTGGCGGCTGAGCTACAGGCCAAAATCTACAGGTAGGCACTTTGCAAAAAACACCTCTGTTTTCCTTCAAAAATTTGGCTGTGTCCACGTTGCGCTTTGGGGCGTTTCCTGTCGCGGGCACTAGGCCTACCCACACAAGTGAGGTATCGTTTTTATCGGGAGACGTGGGGGAACGCTGGGTGGAAGGAAATTTGTGGCTCCTCTCAGATTCCAGAACTTTCTGCCACAGAAATATGAGGAACATGTGTTTTTTTAGCCAAATTTTGAGGTTTGCAAAGGATTCTGGGTAACAGAACCTGGTTCGAGCCACACAAGTCACCCCATCTTGGATTCCCCTAGGTCTCTAGTTTTCAGAAATGCACAAGTTTGGTAGGTTTCCATAGGTGGCGGCTGAGCTACAAGCCAAAATCTACAGGTAGGCACTTTGCAAAAAACACCTCTGTTTTCCTTCAAAAATTTGGCTGTGTCCACGTTGCGCTTTGGGGCGTTTCTTGTCGTGGGCGCTAGGCCTGCCCACACAAGTGAGGTATCATTTTTATCGGGAGACGTGGGGGAACGCTGGCTGGAAGGAAATTTGTGGCTCCTCTCAGATTCCAGAACTTTCTGTCACAGAAATGTGTGGAACATGTGTTTTTTTAGCCAAATTTTGAGGTTTGCAAAGGATTTTGGGTAACAGAACCTGGTCCGAGCCACACAAGTCACCCCATCTTGGATTCCCCTAAGTCTCTAGTTTTCAGAAATGCACAGGTTTGGTAGGTTTCCCTAGGTGGCGGCTGAGCTACAGGCCAAAATCTACAGGTAGGCACTTTGCAAAAAACACCTCTGTTTTCCTTCAAAAATTTGGCTGTGTCCACGTTGCGCTTTGGGGCGTTTTCTGTCGCGGGCGCTAGGCCTACCCACACAAGTGAGGTATCATTTTTATCGGGAGACGTGGGGAAACGCTGGGTGGAAGGAAATTTGTGGCTCCTGTCAGATTCCAGAACTTTCTGCCACAGAAATCTGAGGAACATGTGTTTTTTTAGCCAAATTTGTAGGTTTGTAAAGGATTCTGGGTAACAGAACCTGGTCCGAGCCACACAAGTCACCGCATCTTGGATTCCCCTAGGTCTCTAGTTTTCAGAAATGCACAGGTTTGGTAGGTTTCCCTAGGTGGCGGCTGAGCTACAGGCCAAAATCTACAGGTAGGCACTTTGCAAAAAACACCTCTGTTTTCCTTCAAAAATTTGGCTGTGTCCACGTTGCGCTTTGGGGCGTTTCCTGTCGCGGGCACTAGGCCTACCCACACAAGTGAGGTATCATTTTTATCGGGAGACGTGGGGGAACGCTGGGTGGAAGGAAATTTGTGGCTCCTCTCAGATTCCAGAACTTTCTGCCACAGAAATATGAGGAACATGTGTTTTTTTAGCCAAATTTTGAGGTTTGCAAAGGATTCTGGGTAACAGAACCTGGTTCGAGCCACACAAGTCACCCCATCTTGGATTCCCCTAGGTCTCTAGTTTTCAGAAATGCACAGGTTTGGTAGGTTTCCATAGGTGGCGGCTGAGCTACAAGCCAAAATCTACAGGTAGGCACTTTGCAAAAAACACCTCTGTTTTCCTTCAAATATTTGGCTGTGTCCACGTTGCGCTTTGGGGCGTTTCTTGTCGTGGGCGCTAGGCCTGCCCACACAAGTGAGGTATCATTTTTATCGGGAGACGTGGGGGAACGCTGGCTGGAAGGAAATTTGTGGCTCCTCTCAGATTCCAGAACTTTCTGCCACAGAAATCTGAGGAACATGTGTTTTTTTAGCCAAATTTGTAGGTTTGTAAAGGATTCTGGGTAACAGAACCTGGTCCGAGCCACACAAGTCACCCCATCTTGGATTCCCCTAGGTCTCTAGTTTTCAGAAATGCACAGGTTTGGTAGGTTTCCCTAGGTGGCGGCTGAGCTACAGGCCAAAATCTACAGGTAGGCACTTTGCAAAAAACACCTCTGTTTTCCTTCAAAAATTTGGCTGTGTCCACGTTGCGCTTTGGGGTGTTTTCTGTCGCGGGCGCTAGGCCTACCCACACAAGTGAGGTATCATTTTTATCGGGAGACGTGGGGAAACGCTGGGTGGAAGGAAATTTGTGGCTCCTGTCAGATTCCAGAACTTTCTGCCACAGAAATCTGAGGAACATGTGTTTTTTTAGCCAAATTTGTAGGTTTGTAAAGGATTCTGGGTAACAGAACCTGGTTCGAGCCACACAAGTCACCCCATCTTGGATTCCCCTAGGTCTCTAGTTTTCAGAAATGCACAGGTTTGGTAGGTTTCCATAGGTGGCGGCTGAGCTACAAGCCAAAATCTACAGGTAGGCACTTTGCAAAAAACACCTCTGTTTTCCTTCAAAAATTTGGCTGTGTCCACGTTGCGCTTTGGGGCGTTTCTTGTCGTGGGCGCTAGGCCTGCCCACACAAGTGAGGTATCATTTTTATCGGGAGACGTGGGGGAACGCTGGCTGGAAGGAAATTTGTGGCTCCTCTCAGATTCCAGAACTTTCTGTCACAGAAATGTGAGGAACATGTGTTTTTTTAGCCAAATTTTGAGGTTTGCAAAGGATTTTGGGTAACAGAACCTGGTCCGAGCCACACAAGTCACCCCATCTTGGATTCCCCTAAGTCTCTAGTTTTCAGAAATGCACAGGTTTGGTAGGTTTCCCTAGGTGGCGGCTGAGCTACAGGCCAAAATCTACAGGTAGGCACTTTGCAAAAAACACCTCTGTTTTCCTTAAAAAATGTGGCTGTGTCTTGTTGCGCTTTGGGGCGTTTCCTGTCGCGGCGCTAGGCCTACCCACACAAGTGAGGAATCATTTTTATCGGGAGACGAGGGGGAACGCTGGGTGGAAGGAAATTTGTGGCTCCTCTCAGATTCCAGAACTTTCTGCCACAGAAATGTGAGGAACATGTGTTTTTTTAGCCAAATTTTGAGGTTTGCAAATGATTCTGGATAACAGAACCTGGTCCGAGCCACACAAGTCACCCCATCTTGGATTCCCCTAGGTCTCTAGTTTTCAGAAATGCACAGGTTTGGTAGGTTTCCATAGGTGGCGGCTGAGCTACAAGCCAAAATCTACAGGTAGGCACTTTGCAAAAAACACCTCTGTTTTCCTTCAAAAATTTGGCTGTGTCCACGTTGCGCTTTGGGGCGTTTCCTGTCGCGGGCGCTAGGCCTACCCACACAAGTGAGGTATCATTTTTATCGGGAGACGTGGGGAAACGCTGGCTGGAAGGAAATTCGTGGCTCCTCTCAGATTCCAGAACTTTCTGCCACAGAAATCTGAGGAACATGTGTTTTTTTAGCCAAATTTGTAGGTTTGTAAAGGATTCTGGGTAACAGAACCTTGTCCGAGCCACACAAGTCACCCCATCTTGGATTCCCCTAGGTCTCTAGTTTTCAGAAATGCACAGGTTTGGTAGGTTTCCCTAGGTGGCGGCTGAGCTACAGGCCAAAATCTACAGGTAGGCACTTTGCAAAAAACACCTCTGTTTTCCTTCAAAAATTTGGCTGTGTCCACGTTGAGCTTTGGGGCGTTTTCTGTCGCGGGCGCTAGGCCTACCCACACAAGTGAGGTATCATTTTTATCGGGAGACGTGGGGAAACGCTGGGTGGAAGGAAATTTGTGGCTCCTGTCAGATTCCAGAACTTTCTGCCACAGAAATCTGAGGAACATGTGTTTTTTTAGCCAAATTTGTAGGTTTGTAAAGGATTCTGGGTAACAGAACCTGGTCCGAGCCACACAAGTCACCCCATCTTGGATTCCCCTAGGTCTCTAGTTTTCAGAAATGCACAGGTTTGGTAGGTTTCCCTAGGTGGCGGCTGAGCTACAGGCCAAAATCTACAGGTAGGCACTTTGCAAAAAACACCTCTGTTTTCCTTCAAAAATTTGGCTGTGTCCACGTTGCGCTTTGGGGCGTTTCCTGTCGCGGGCACTAGGCCTACCCACACAAGTGAGGTATCGTTTTTATCGGGAGACGTGGGGGAACGCTGGGTGGAAGGAAATTTGTGGCTCCTCTCAGATTCCAGAACTTTCTGCCACAGAAATATGAGGAACATGTGTTTTTTTAGCCAAATTTTGAGGTTTGCAAAGGATTCTGGGTAACAGAACCTGGTTCGAGCCACACAAGTCACCCCATCTTGGATTCCCCTAGGTCTCTAGTTTTCAGAAATGCACAAGTTTGGTAGGTTTCCATAGGTGGCGGCTGAGCTACAAGCCAAAATCTACAGGTAGGCACTTTGCAAAAAACACCTCTGTTTTCCTTCAAAAATTTGGCTGTGTCCACGTTGCGCTTTGGGGCGTTTCTTGTCGTGGGCGCTAGGCCTGCCCACACAAGTGAGGTATCATTTTTATCGGGAGACGTGGGGGAACGCTGGCTGGAAGGAAATTTGTGGCTCCTCTCAGATTCCAGAACTTTCTGTCACAGAAATGTGTGGAACATGTGTTTTTTTAGCCAAATTTTGAGGTTTGCAAAGGATTTTGGGTAACAGAACCTGGTCCGAGCCACACAAGTCACCCCATCTTGGATTCCCCTAAGTCTCTAGTTTTCAGAAATGCACAGGTTTGGTAGGTTTCCCTAGGTGGCGGCTGAGCTACAGGCCAAAATCTACAGGTAGGCACTTTGCAAAAAACACCTCTGTTTTCCTTCAAAAATTTGGCTGTGTCCACGTTGCGCTTTGGGGCGTTTTCTGTCGCGGGCGCTAGGCCTACCCACACAAGTGAGGTATCATTTTTATCGGGAGACGTGGGGAAACGCTGGGTGGAAGGAAATTTGTGGCTCCTGTCAGATTCCAGAACTTTCTGCCACAGAAATCTGAGGAACATGTGTTTTTTTAGCCAAATTTGTAGGTTTGTAAAGGATTCTGGGTAACAGAACCTGGTCCGAGCCACACAAGTCACCCCATCTTGGATTCCCCTAGGTCTCTAGTTTTCAGAAATGCACAGGTTTGGTAGGTTTCCCTAGGTGGCGGCTGAGCTACAGGCCAAAATCTACAGGTAGGCACTTTGCAAAAAACACCTCTGTTTTCCTTCAAAAATTTGGCTGTGTCCACGTTGCGCTTTGGGGCGTTTCCTGTCGCGGGCACTAGGCCTACCCACACAAGTGAGGTATCATTTTTATCGGGAGACGTGGGGGAACGCTGGGTGGAAGGAAATTTGTGGCTCCTCTCAGATTCCAGAACTTTCTGCCACAGAAATATGAGGAACATGTGTTTTTTTAGCCAAATTTTGAGGTTTGCAAAGGATTCTGGGTAACAGAACCTGGTTCGAGCCACACAAGTCACCCCATCTTGGATTCCCCTAGGTCTCTAGTTTTCAGAAATGCACAGGTTTGGTAGGTTTCCATAGGTGGCGGCTGAGCTACAAGCCAAAATCTACAGGTAGGCACTTTGCAAAAAACACCTCTGTTTTCCTTCAAATATTTGGCTGTGTCCACGTTGCGCTTTGGGGCGTTTCTTGTCGTGGGCGCTAGGCCTGCCCACACAAGTGAGGTATCATTTTTATCGGGAGACGTGGGGGAACGCTGGCTGGAAGGAAATTTGTGGCTCCTCTCAGATTCCAGAACTTTCTGTCACAGAAATGTGAGGAACATGTGTTTTTTTAGCCAAATTTTGAGGTTTGCAAAGGATTTTGGGTAACAGAACCTGGTCCGAGCCACACAAGTCACCCCATCTTGGATTCCCCTAAGTCTCTAGTTTTCAGAAATGCACAGGTTTGGTAGGTTTCCCTAGGTGGCGGCTGAGCTACAGGCCAAAATCTACAGGTAGGCACTTTGCAAAAAACACCTCTGTTTTCCTTCAAAAATTTGGCTGTGTCTTGTTGCGCTTTGGGGCGTTTCCTGTCGCGGCGCTAGGCCTACCCACACAAGTGAGGAATTATTTTTATCGGGAGACGAGGGGGAATGCTGGGTGGAAGGAGATTTGTGGCTCCTCTCAGATTCCAGAACTTTCTGCCACAGAAATGTGAGGAACATGTGTTTTTTTAGCCAAATTTTGAGGTTTGCAAATGATTTTGGGTAACAGAACCTGGTCCGAGCCACACAAGTCACCCCATCTTGGATTCCCCTAGGTCTCTAGTTTTCAGAAATGCACAGGTTTGGTAGGTTTCCATAGGTGGCGGCTGAGCTACTAGCCAAAATCTACAGGTAGGCACTTTGCAAAAAACACCCCTGTTTTCCTTCAAAAATTTGGCTGTGTCCACGTTGCGCTTTGGGGCGTTTCCTGTCACGGGCGCTAGGCCTACCCACACAAGTGAGGTATCATTTTTATCGGGAGACGTGGGGAAACGCTGGCTGGAAGGAAATTCGTGGCTCCTCTCAGATTCCAGAACTTTCTGCCACAGAAATCTGAGGAACATGTGTTTTTTTAGCCAAATTTGTAGGTTTGTAAAGGATTCTGGGTAACAGAACCTGGTCCGAGCCACACAAGTCACCCCATCTTGGATTCCCCTAGGTCTCTAGTTTTCAGAAATGCACAGGTTTGGTAGGTTTCCCTAGGTGGCGGCTGAGCTACAGGCCAAAATCTACAGGTAGGCACTTTGCAAAAAACACCTCTGTTTTCCTTCAAAAATTTGGCTGTGTCCACGTTGCGCTTTGGGGCGTTTCCTGTCGCGGGCACTAGGCCTACCCACACAAGTGAGGTATCATTTTTATCGGGAGACGTGGGGGAACGCTGGGTGGAAGGAAATTTGTGGCTCCTCTCAGATTCCAGAACTTTCTGCCACAGAAATATGAGGAACATGTGTTTTTTTAGCCAAATTTTGAGGTTTGCAAAGGATTCTGGTTAACAGAACCTGGTCCGAGCCACACAAGTCACCCCATCTTGGATTCCCCTAGGTCTCTAGTTTTCAGAAATGCACAGGTTTGGTAGGTTTCCCTAGGTGGCCGCTGAGCTACAGGCCAAAATCTACAGGTAGGCACTTGGCAAAAAACACCTCTGTTTTCCTTCAAAAATTTGGCTGTGTCCACATTGCGCTTTGGGGCGTTTCCTGTTGCGGGCGCTAGACTTACCCACAGAAGTGAGGTATCATTTTTATCGGGAGACGTGGGGGAACGCTGGGTGGAAGGAATTTTGTGGCTCCTCTCTGATTCCAGAACTTTCTGCCACAGAAATGTGAGGAACATGTGTTTTTTTAGCCACATTTTGAGGTTTGCAAAGGATTCTGGGTAACAGAACCTGGTCCGAGCCACACAAGTCACCCCATCTTGCATTCCCCTAGGTCTCTAGTTTTCAGAAATGCACAGGTTTGGTAGGTTTCCCTAGGTGGCGGCTGAGCTACAGGCCAAAATCTACAGGTAGGCACTTTGAAAAAAACACCTCTGTTATCCTTCAAAAATGTGTCTGTGTCCACGTTGCGCTTTGGGACGTTTCCTGTCGCGGGCGCTAGGCCTACCCACACAAGTGAGGTATCATTTTTATCGGGAGACGTGGGGGAACGCTGGGTGGAAGGAAATTTGTGGCTCCTCTCAGATTCCAGAACTTTCTGCCACAGAAATGTGAGGAACATGTGTTTTTTTAGCCAAATTTTTAGGTTTGCAAAGGATTCTGGGTAACAGAACCTGGTCCGAGCCACACAAGTCACCCCATCTTGGATTCCCCTAGGTCTCTAGTTTTCAGAAATACACAGGTTTGGTAGGTTTCCCTAGGTGGCGGCTGAGCTACAGGCCAAAATCTACAGGTAGGCACTTTGCAAAAAACACCTCTGTTTTCCTTCAAAAATTTGGCTGTGTCCACGTTGCGCTTTGGGGCGTTTCCTGTCGCGGGCGCTAGGCTTACCCACACAAATGAGGTATCATTTTTATCGGGAGACGTGGGGGAACGCTGGGTGGAAGGAAATTTATGGCTCCTCTCAGATTCCAGAACTTTCTGCCACAGAAATGTGAGGAACATGTGGTTTTTTAGCCAAATTTTGAGGCTTTTCAAGGTTTCTGGGTAACAGAACCTGGTCCGAGCCACACAAGTCAACCCATCTTGGATTCCCCTAGGTCTCTAGTTTTCAGAAATGCACAGGTTTGGTAGGTTTCCCTAGGTGGCGGCTGAGCTACAGGCCAAAATCTACAGGTAGGCACTTTGCAAAAAACACCTCTGTTTTCCTTCAAAAATTTGGCTGTGTCCACGTTGCGCTTTGGGGCGTTTCCTGTCGCGGGCGCTAGGCCTACCCACACAAGTGAGGTATCATTTTTATCGGGAGACGTGGGGGAATGCGGGGTGGAAGGAAATTTGTGGCTCCTCTCAGATTCCAGAACTTTCTGCCACAGAAATGTGAGGAACATGTGTTTTTTTGGCCAAATTTTGAGGTTTGCAAAGGATTCTGGGTAACAGAACCTGGTCCGAGCCACACAAGTCACCCCATCTTGGATTCCCCTAGATCTCTAGTTTTCAGAAATGCACAGGTTTTGTAGGTTTCCCTAGGTGGCGGCTGAGCTACAGGCCAAAATCTACAGGTAGGCACTTTGCAAAAAACACCTCTGATTTCCTTAAAATATTTGGATGTGTCCACGTTGCGCTTTGGGGCGTTTCGTGTCACGGGCACTAGGCCTACCCACACAAGTGAGGTATCATTTTTATCGGGAGACGTGGGGGAACGCTGGGTGGAAGGAAATTTGTGGCTCCTCTCAGCTTCCAGAACTTTCTGCCACAGAAATCTGAGGAACATGTGTTTTTTTAGCCAAATTTTGAGGTTTGCAAAGGATTCTGGGTAACAGAACCTGGTCCGAGCCACACAAGTCACCCCATCTTGGATTCCCCTAGGTCTCTAGTTTTCAGAAATGCACAGGTTTGGTAGGTTTCCCTAGGTGGCGGCTGAGCTACAGGCCAAAATCTACAGGTAGGCACTTTGCTAAAAAAAAAACTCTGTTTTCCTTCAAAAATGTGGCTGTGTCCACGTTGCGCTTTGGGGCGTTTTCTGTCGTGGGCGCTAGGCCTACCCACACAAGTGAGGTATCATTTTTATCGGGAGACGTGGGGGAACGCTGGGTGGAAGGAAATTTGTGGCTCCTCTCAGATTCCAGAACATTCTGCCACAGAAATCTGAGGAACATGTGTTTTTTTAGCCAAATTCGTAGGTTTGCAAAGGATTCTGGGTAACAGAATCTGGTCCGAGCCACACAAGTCACCCCATCTTGGATTCCCCTAGGTCTCTAGTTTTCAGAAATGCACAGGTTTGGTAGGTTTCCCTAGGTGGCGGCTGAGCTACAGGCCAAAATCTACAGGTAGGCACTTTGCAAAAAACACCTCTGTTTTCCTTCAAAAATTTGGCGGTGTCCACGTTGCGCTTTGGGGCGTTTCCTGTCGCGGGCGCTAGGCCTACCTACACTAGTGAGGAATCATTTTTATCGGGAGACTTGGGGGAACGCTGGGTGGAAGGAAATTTGTGCCTCCTCTCAGATTCCAGAACTTTCTGTCACAGAAATGTGTGGAACATGTGTTTTTTTAGCCAAATTTTGAGGTTTGCAAAGGATTTTGGGTAACAGAACCTGGTCCGAGCCACACAAGTCACCCCATCTTGGATTCCCCTAAGTCTCTAGTTTTCAGAAATGCACAGGTTTGGTAGGTTTCCCTAGGTGGCGGCTGAGCTACAGGCCAAAATCTACAGGTAGGCACTTTGCAAAAAACACCTCTGTTTTCCTTCAAAAATTTGGCTGTGTCCACGTTGCGCTTTGGGGCGTTTTCTGTCGCGGGCGCTAGGCCTACCCACACAAGTGAGGTATCATTTTTATCGGGAGACGTGGGGAAACGCTGGGTGGAAGGAAATTTGTGGCTCCTGTCAGATTCCAGAACTTTCTGCCACAGAAATCTGAGGAACATGTGTTTTTTTAGCCAAATTTGTAGGTTTGTAAAGGATTCTGGGTAACAGAACCTGGTCCGAGCCACACAAGTCACCGCATCTTGGATTCCCCTAGGTCTCTAGTTTTCAGAAATGCACAGGTTTGGTAGGTTTCCCTAGGTGGCGGCTGAGCTACAGGCCAAAATCTACAGGTAGGCACTTTGCAAAAAACACCTCTGTTTTCCTTCAAAAATTTGGCTGTGTCCACGTTGCGCTTTGGGGCGTTTCCTGTCGCGGGCACTAGGCCTACCCACACAAGTGAGGTATCATTTTTATCGGGAGACGTGGGGGAACGCTGGGTGGAAGGAAATTTGTGGCTCCTCTCAGATTCCAGAACTTTCTGCCACAGAAATATGAGGAACATGTGTTTTTTTAGCCAAATTTTGAGGTTTGCAAAGGATTCTGGGTAACAGAACCTGGTTCGAGCCACACAAGTCACCCCATCTTGGATTCCCCTAGGTCTCTAGTTTTCAGAAATGCACAGGTTTGGTAGGTTTCCATAGGTGGCGGCTGAGCTACAAGCCAAAATCTACAGGTAGGCACTTTGCAAAAAACACCTCTGTTTTCCTTCAAATATTTGGCTGTGTCCACGTTGCGCTTTGGGGCGTTTCTTGTCGTGGGCGCTAGGCCTGCCCACACAAGTGAGGTATCATTTTTATCGGGAGACGTGGGGGAACGCTGGCTGGAAGGAAATTTGTGGCTCCTCTCAGATTCCAGAACTTTCTGCCACAGAAATCTGAGGAACATGTGTTTTTTTAGCCAAATTTGTAGGTTTGTAAAGGATTCTGGGTAACAGAACCTGGTCCGAGCCACACAAGTCACCCCATCTTGGATTCCCCTAGGTCTCTAGTTTTCAGAAATGCACAGGTTTGGTAGGTTTCCCTAGGTGGCGGCTGAGCTACAGGCCAAAATCTACAGGTAGGCACTTTGCAAAAAACACCTCTGTTTTCCTTCAAAAATTTGGCTGTGTCCACGTTGCGCTTTGGGGCGTTTTCTGTCGCGGGCGCTAGGCCTACCCACACAAGTGAGGTATCATTTTTATCGGGAGACGTGGGGAAACGCTGGGTGGAAGGAAATTTGTGGCTCCTGTCAGATTCCAGAACTTTCTGCCACAGAAATCTGAGGAACATGTGTTTTTTTAGCCAAATTTGTAGGTTTGTAAAGGATTCTGGGTAACAGAACCTGGTTCGAGCCACACAAGTCACCCCATCTTGGATTCCCCTAGGTCTCTAGTTTTCAGAAATGCACAGGTTTGGTAGGTTTCCATAGGTGGCGGCTGAGCTACAAGCCAAAATCTACAGGTAGGCACTTTGCAAAAAACACCTCTGTTTTCCTTCAAAAATTTGGCTGTGTCCACGTTGCGCTTTGGGGCGTTTCTTGTCGTGGGCGCTAGGCCTGCCCACACAAGTGAGGTATCATTTTTATCGGGAGACGTGGGGGAACGCTGGCTGGAAGGAAATTTGTGGCTCCTCTCAGATTCCAGAACTTTCTGTCACAGAAATGTGAGGAACATGTGTTTTTTTAGCCAAATTTTGAGGTTTGCAAAGGATTTTGGGTAACAGAACCTGGTCCGAGCCACACAAGTCACCCCATCTTGGATTCCCCTAAGTTTCTAGTTTTCAGAAATGCACAGGTTTGGTAGGTTTCCCTAGGTGGCGGCTGAGCTACAGGCCAAAATCTACAGGTAGGCACTTTGCAAAAAACACCTCTGTTTTCCTTAAAAAATGTGGCTGTGTCTTGTTGCGCTTTGGGGCGTTTCCTGTCGCGGCGCTAGGCCTACCCACACAAGTGAGGAATCATTTTTATCGGGAGACGAGGGGGAACGCTGGGTGGAAGGAAATTTGTGGCTCCTCTCAGATTCCAGAACTTTCTGCCACAGAAATGTGAGGAACATGTGTTTTTTTAGCCAAATTTTGAGGTTTGCAAATGATTCTGGATAACAGAACCTGGTCCGAGCCACACAAGTCACCCCATCTTGGATTCCCCTAGGTCTCTAGTTTTCAGAAATGCACAGGTTTGGTAGGTTTCCATAGGTGGCGGCTGAGCTACAAGCCAAAATCTACAGGTAGGCACTTTGCAAAAAACACCTCTGTTTTCCTTCAAAAATTTGGCTGTGTCCACGTTGCGCTTTGGGGCGTTTCCTGTCGCGGGCGCTAGGCCTACCCACACAAGTGAGGTATCATTTTTATCGGGAGACGTGGGGAAACGCTGGCTGGAAGGAAATTCGTGGCTCCTCTCAGATTCCAGAACTTTCTGCCACAGAAATCTGAGGAACATGTGTTTTTTTAGCCAAATTTGTAGGTTTGTAAAGGATTCTGGGTAACAGAACCTTGTCCGAGCCACACAAGTCACCCCATCTTGGATTCCCCTAGGTCTCTAGTTTTCAGAAATGCACAGGTTTGGTAGGTTTCCCTAGGTGGCGGCTGAGCTACAGGCCAAAATCTACAGGTAGGCACTTTGCAAAAAACACCTCTGTTTTCCTTCAAAAATTTGGCTGTGTCCACGTTGAGCTTTGGGGCGTTTTCTGTCGCGGGCGCTAGGCCTACCCACACAAGTGAGGTATAATTTTTATCGGGAGACGTGGGGAAACGCTGGGTGGAAGGAAATTTGTGGCTCCTGTCAGATTCCAGAACTTTCTGCCACAGAAATCTGAGGAACATGTGTTTTTTTAGCCAAATTTGTAGGTTTGTAAAGGATTCTGGGTAACAGAACCTGGTCCGAGCCACACAAGTCACCCCATCTTGGATTCCCCTAGGTCTCTAGTTTTCAGAAATGCACAGGTTTGGTAGGTTTCCCTAGGTGGCGGCTGAGCTACAGGCCAAAATCTACAGGTAGGCACTTTGCAAAAAACACCTCTGTTTTCCTTCAAAAATTTGGCTGTGTCCACGTTGCGCTTTGGGGCGTTTCCTGTCGCGGGCACTAGGCCTACCCACACAAGTGAGGTATCGTTTTTATCGGGAGACGTGGGGGAACGCTGGGTGGAAGGAAATTTGTGGCTCCTCTCAGATTCCAGAACTTTCTGCCACAGAAATATGAGGAACATGTGTTTTTTTAGCCAAATTTTGAGGTTTGCAAAGGATTCTGGGTAACAGAACCTGGTTCGAGCCACACAAGTCACCCCATCTTGGATTCCCCTAGGTCTCTAGTTTTCAGAAATGCACAAGTTTGGTAGGTTTCCATAGGTGGCGGCTGAGCTACAAGCCAAAATCTACAGGTAGGCACTTTGCAAAAAACACCTCTGTTTTCCTTCAAAAATTTGGCTGTGTCCACGTTGCGCTTTGGGGCGTTTCTTGTCGTGGGCGCTAGGCCTGCCCACACAAGTGAGGTATCATTTTTATCGGGAGACGTGGGGGAACGCTGGCTGGAAGGAAATTTGTGGCTCCTCTCAGATTCCAGAACTTTCTGTCACAGAAATGTGTGGAACATGTGTTTTTTTAGCCAAATTTTGAGGTTTGCAAAGGATTTTGGGTAACAGAACCTGGTCCGAGCCACACAAGTCACCCCATCTTGGATTCCCCTAAGTCTCTAGTTTTCAGAAATGCACAGGTTTGGTAGGTTTCCCTAGGTGGCGGCTGAGCTACAGGCCAAAATCTACAGGTAGGCACTTTGCAAAAAACACCTCTGTTTTCCTTCAAAAATTTGGCTGTGTCCACGTTGCGCTTTGGGGCGTTTTCTGTCGCGGGCGCTAGGCCTACCCACACAAGTGAGGTATCATTTTTATCGGGAGACGTGGGGAAACGCTGGGTGGAAGGAAATTTGTGGCTCCTGTCAGATTCCAGAACTTTCTGCCACAGAAATCTGAGGAACATGTGTTTTTTTAGCCAAATTTGTAGGTTTGTAAAGGATTCTGGGTAACAGAACCTGGTCCGAGCCACACAAGTCACCCCATCTTGGATTCCCCTAGGTCTCTAGTTTTCAGAAATGCACAGGTTTGGTAGGTTTCCCTAGGTGGCGGCTGAGCTACAGGCCAAAATCTACAGGTAGGCACTTTGCAAAAAACACCTCTGTTTTCCTTCAAAAATTTGGCTGTGTCCACGTTGCGCTTTGGGGCGTTTCCTGTCGCGGGCACTAGGCCTACCCACACAAGTGAGGTATCATTTTTATCGGGAGACGTGGGGGAACGCTGGGTGGAAGGAAATTTGTGGCTCCTCTCAGATTCCAGAACTTTCTGCCACAGAAATATGAGGAACATGTGTTTTTTTAGCCAAATTTTGAGGTTTGCAAAGGATTCTGGGTAACAGAACCTGGTTCGAGCCACACAAGTCACCCCATCTTGGATTCCCCTAGGTCTCTAGTTTTCAGAAATGCACAGGTTTGGTAGGTTTCCATAGGTGGCGGCTGAGCTACAAGCCAAAATCTACAGGTAGGCACTTTGCAAAAAACACCTCTGTTTTCCTTCAAATATTTGGCTGTGTCCACGTTGCGCTTTGGGGCGTTTCTTGTCGTGGGCGCTAGGCCTGCCCACACAAGTGAGGTATCATTTTTATCGGGAGACGTGGGGGAACGCTGGCTGGAAGGAAATTTGTGGCTCCTCTCAGATTCCAGAACTTTCTGTCACAGAAATGTGAGGAACATGTGTTTTTTTAGCCAAATTTTGAGGTTTGCAAAGGATTTTGGGTAACAGAACCTGGTCCGAGCCACACAAGTCACCCCATCTTGGATTCCCCTAAGTCTCTAGTTTTCAGAAATGCACAGGTTTGGTAGGTTTCCCTAGGTGGCGGCTGAGCTACAGGCCAAAATCTACAGGTAGGCACTTTGCAAAAAACACCTCTGTTTTCCTTCAAAAATTTGGCTGTGTCTTGTTGCGCTTTGGGGCGTTTCCTGTCGCGGCGCTAGGCCTACCCACACAAGTGAGGAATCATTTTTATCGGGAGACGAGGGGGAATGCTGGGTGGAAGGAGATTTGTGGCTCCTCTCAGATTCCAGAACTTTCTGCCACAGAAATGTGAGGAACATGTGTTTTTTTAGCCAAATTTTGAGGTTTGCAAATGATTTTGGGTAACAGAACCTGGTCCGAGCCACACAAGTCACCCCATCTTGGATTCCCCTAGGTCTCTAGTTTTCAGAAATGCACAGGTTTGGTAGGTTTCCATAGGTGGCGGCTGAGCTACTAGCCAAAATCTACAGGTAGGCACTTTGCAAAAAACACCCCTGTTTTCCTTCAAAAATTTGGCTGTGTCCACGTTGCGCTTTGGGGCGTTTCCTGTCACGGGCGCTAGGCCTACCCACACAAGTGAGGTATCATTTTTATCGGGAGACGTGGGGAAACGCTGGCTGGAAGGAAATTCGTGGCTCCTCTCAGATTCCAGAACTTTCTGCCACAGAAATCTGAGGAACATGTGTTTTTTTAGCCAAATTTGTAGGTTTGTAAAGGATTCTGGGTAACAGAACCTGGTCCGAGCCACACAAGTCACCCCATCTTGGATTCCCCTAGGTCTCTAGTTTTCAGAAATGCACAGGTTTGGTAGGTTTCCCTAGGTGGCGGCTGAGCTACAGGCCAAAATCTACAGGTAGGCACTTTGCAAAAAACACCTCTGTTTTCCTTCAAAAATTTGGCTGTGTCCACGTTGCGCTTTGGGGCGTTTCCTGTCGCGGGCACTAGGCCTACCCACACAAGTGAGGTATCATTTTTATCGGGAGACGTGGGGGAACGCTGGGTGGAAGGAAATTTGTGGCTCCTCTCAGATTCCAGAACTTTCTGCCACAGAAATATGAGGAACATGTGTTTTTTTAGCCAAATTTTGAGGTTTGCAAAGGATTCTGGTTAACAGAACCTGGTCCGAGCCACACAAGTCACCCCATCTTGGATTCCCCTAGGTCTCTAGTTTTCAGAAATGCACAGGTTTGGTAGGTTTCCCTAGGTGGCCGCTGAGCTACAGGCCAAAATCTACAGGTAGGCACTTGGCAAAAAACACCTCTGTTTTCCTTCAAAAATTTGGCTGTGTCCACATTGCGCTTTGGGGCGTTTCCTGTTGCGGGCGCTAGACTTACCCACAGAAGTGAGGTATCATTTTTATCGGGAGACGTGGGGGAACGCTGGGTGGAAGGAATTTTGTGGCTCCTCTCTGATTCCAGAACTTTCTGCCACAGAAATGTGAGGAACATGTGTTTTTTTAGCCACATTTTGAGGTTTGCAAAGGATTCTGGGTAACAGAACCTGGTCCGAGCCACACAAGTCACCCCATCTTGCATTCCCCTAGGTCTCTAGTTTTCAGAAATGCACAGGTTTGGTAGGTTTCCCTAGGTGGCGGCTGAGCTACAGGCCAAAATCTACAGGTAGGCACTTTGAAAAAAACACCTCTGTTATCCTTCAAAAATGTGTCTGTGTCCACGTTGCGCTTTGGGACGTTTCCTGTCGCGGGCGCTAGGCCTACCCACACAAGTGAGGTATCATTTTTATCGGGAGACGTGGGGGAACGCTGGGTGGAAGGAAATTTGTGGCTCCTCTCAGATTCCAGAACTTTCTGCCACAGAAATGTGAGGAACATGTGTTTTTTTAGCCAAATTTTTAGGTTTGCAAAGGATTCTGGGTAACAGAACTTGGTCCGAGCCACACAAGTCACCCCATCTTGGATTCCCCTAGATCTCTAGTTTTTAGAAAAGCACAGGTTTGGTAGCTTTCCCTAGGTGGCGGCTGAGCTACAGGCCAAAATCTACAGGTAGGCCCCTTGCAAAAAACACCTCTGTTTTCCTTCAAAAATTTGGTTGAGTCCACGTTGCGCTTTGGGGCGTTTCCTGTCATGGGCGCTAGGCCTACCCACACAAGTGAGATATCATTTTTATCGGGAGACGTGGGGGAACGCTGGGTGGAAGGAAATTTGTGGCTCCTCTCAGATTCCAGAACTTTCTGCCACAGAAATGTGAGGAACATGTGTTTTTTTTGGCCTAATTTTGAGGTTTGCAAAGGATTCTGGGTAACAGAACCTGGTCCGAGCCACACAAGTCACCCCATCTTGGATTCCCCTAGGTCTCTAGTTTTCAGAAAAGCACAGGTTTGGTAGGTTTCCCTAGGTGGCGGCTGAGCTACAGGCCAAAATCTACAGGTAGGCACTTTGCAAAAAACACCTCTGTTTTCCTTAAAAAATTTGGTTGTGTCCACGTTGCGCTTTGGGGCGTTTCCTGTCACGGGCGCTAGGCCTACACACACAAGCGAGGTATAATTTTTATCGGGAGACGTGGGGGAACGCTGGGTGGAAAGAAATTTTTGGCTTCTCTCAGATTCCAGAACTTTCTGCCACAGAAATGTGAGGAACATGTGTTTTTTTAGCCAAATTTTGAGGTTTGCAAAGGATTCTGGGTAACAGAACCTGGTCCGAGCCACACAAGTCACCCCATCTTGGATTCCCCTAGGTCTCTAGTTTTCAGAAATGCACAGGTTTGATAGGTTTCCCTAGGTGGCGGCTGAGCTACAGGCCAAAATCTACAGGTAGGCACTTTGCAAAAAACACCTCTGTTTTCCTTAAAAAATTTGGCTGTGTCCACGTTGCGCTTTGGGGCGTTTCCTGTCGCGGGCGCTAGGCTTACCAATACAAGTGAGGTATCATTTTTATCGGGAGACGTGGGGGAACGCTCGGTGGAAGGAAATTTGTGGCTCCTCTCAGATTCCAGAACTTTCTGCCACAGAAATGTGAGGAACATGTGTTTTTTTAGCCAAATTTTGAGGTTTGCAAAGGATTCTGGGTAACAGAACCTGGTCCGAGCCACACAAGTCACCCCATCTTGGATTCCCCTCGGTCTCTAGTTTTCAGAAATGCACAGGTTTGGTAGGTTTCCCTAGGTGGAGGCTGAGCTACAGGCCAAAATCTACAGGTAGGAACTTTGCAAAAAATACCTCTGTTTTCCTTCAAAAATTTGGCTGTGTCCACGTTGCGCTTTGGGGCGTTTCCTGTCGCGGGCACTAGGCCTACCCACACAAGTGAGGTATCATTTTTATCGGGAGACGTGGGGGAACGCTGGGTGGAAGGAAATTTGTGGCTCCTCTCAGATTCCAGAACTTTCTGCCACAGAAATGTGAGGAACATGTGGTTTTTTAGACAAATTTTGAGGCTTGCAAAGGATTCTGGGTAACAGAACCTGGTCCGAGCCACACAAGTCACCCCATCTTGGATTCCCCTAAGTCTCTAGTTTTCAGAAATGCACAGGTTTGGTAGGTTTCCCTAGGTGGCGGCTGAGCTACAGGCCAAAATCTACAGGTAGGCACTTTGCAAAAAACACCTCTGTTTTCCTTCAAAAATTTGGCTGTGTCTTGTTGCGCTTTGGGGCGTTTCCTGTCGCGGCGCTAGGCCTACCCACACAAGTGAGGAATCATTTTTATCGGGAGACGAGGGGGAATGCTGGGTGGAAGGAGATTTGTGGCTCCTCTCAGATTCCAGAACTTTCTGCCACAGAAATGTGAGGAACATGTGTTTTTTTAGCCAAATTTTGAGGTTTGCAAATGATTTTGGGTAACAGAACCTGGTCCGAGCCACACAAGTCACCCCATCTTGGATTCCCCTAGGTCTCTAGTTTTCAGAAATGCACAGGTTTGGTAGGTTTCCATAGGTGGCGGCTGAGCTACTAGCCAAAATCTACAGGTAGGCACTTTGCAAAAAACACCCCTGTTTTCCTTCAAAAATTTGGCTGTGTCCACGTTGCGCTTTGGGGCGTTTCCTGTCACGGGCGCTAGGCCTACCCACACAAGTGAGGTATCATTTTTATCGGGAGACGTGGGGAAACGCTGGCTGGAAGGAAATTCGTGGCTCCTCTCAGATTCCAGAACTTTCTGCCACAGAAATCTGAGGAACATGTGTTTTTTTAGCCAAATTTGTAGGTTTGTAAAGGATTCTGGGTAACAGAACCTGGTCCGAGCCACACAAGTCACCCCATCTTGGATTCCCCTAGGTCTCTAGTTTTCAGAAATGCACAGGTTTGGTAGGTTTCCCTAGGTGGCGGCTGAGCTACAGGCCAAAATCTACAGGTAGGCACTTTGCAAAAAACACCTCTGTTTTCCTTCAAAAATTTGGCTGTGTCCACGTTGCGCTTTGGGGCGTTTCCTGTCGCGGGCACTAGGCCTACCCACACAAGTGAGGTATCATTTTTATCGGGAGACGTGGGGGAACGCTGGGTGGAAGGAAATTTGTGGCTCCTCTCAGATTCCAGAACTTTCTGCCACAGAAATATGAGGAACATGTGT
The DNA here is from genome assembly GCF_031143425.1 of Pleurodeles waltl. Taxonomy (NCBI): domain Eukaryota; kingdom Metazoa; phylum Chordata; class Amphibia; order Caudata; family Salamandridae; genus Pleurodeles; species Pleurodeles waltl. The sequence continues at coordinate 119,650 of NW_027149977.1, read as the reverse complement.
TTTTTTAGCCAAATTTTGAGGTTTGCAAAGGATTCTGGTTAACAGAACCTGGTCCGAGCCACACAAGTCACCCCATCTTGGATTCCCCTAGGTCTCTAGTTTTCAGAAATGCACAGGTTTGGTAGGTTTCCCTAGGTGGCCGCTGAGCTACAGGCCAAAATCTACAGGTAGGCACTTGGCAAAAAACACCTCTGTTTTCCTTCAAAAATTTGGCTGTGTCCACATTGCGCTTTGGGGCGTTTCCTGTTGCGGGCGCTAGACTTACCCACAGAAGTGAGGTATCATTTTTATCGGGAGACGTGGGGGAACGCTGGGTGGAAGGAATTTTGTGGCTCCTCTCTGATTCCAGAACTTTCTGCCACAGAAATGTGAGGAACATGTGTTTTTTTAGCCACATTTTGAGGTTTGCAAAGGATTCTGGGTAACAGAACCTGGTCCGAGCCACACAAGTCACCCCATCTTGCATTCCCCTAGGTCTCTAGTTTTCAGAAATGCACAGGTTTGGTAGGTTTCCCTAGGTGGCGGCTGAGCTACAGGCCAAAATCTACAGGTAGGCACTTTGAAAAAAACACCTCTGTTATCCTTCAAAAATGTGTCTGTGTCCACGTTGCGCTTTGGGACGTTTCCTGTCGCGGGCGCTAGGCCTACCCACACAAGTGAGGTATCATTTTTATCGGGAGACGTGGGGGAACGCTGGGTGGAAGGAAATTTGTGGCTCCTCTCAGATTCCAGAACTTTCTGCCACAGAAATGTGAGGAACATGTGTTTTTTTAGCCAAATTTTTAGGTTTGCAAAGGATTCTGGGTAACAGAACTTGGTCCGAGCCACACAAGTCACCCCATCTTGGATTCCCCTAGGTCTCTAGTTTTCAGAAAAGCACAGGTTTGGTAGGTTTCCCTAGGTGGCGGCTGAGCTACAGGCCAAAATCTACAGGTAGGCACTTTGCAAAAAACACCTCTGTTTTCCTTAAAAAATTTGGTTGTGTCCACGTTGCGCTTTGGGGCGTTTCCTGTCACGGGCGCTAGGCCTACACACACAAGCGAGGTATAATTTTTATCGGGAGACGTGGGGGAACGCTGGGTGGAAAGAAATTTTTGGCTTCTCTCAGATTCCAGAACTTTCTGCCACAGAAATGTGAGGAACATGTGTTTTTTTAGCCAAATTTTGAGGTTTGCAAAGGATTCTGGGTAACAGAACCTGGTCCGAGCCACACAAGTCACCCCATCTTGGATTCCCCTAGGTCTCTAGTTTTCAGAAATGCACAGGTTTGATAGGTTTCCCTAGGTGGCGGCTGAGCTACAGGCCAAAATCTACAGGTAGGCACTTTGCAAAAAACACCTCTGTTTTCCTTAAAAAATTTGGCTGTGTCCACGTTGCGCTTTGGGGCGTTTCCTGTCGCGGGCGCTAGGCTTACCAATACAAGTGAGGTATCATTTTTATCGGGAGACGTGGGGGAACGCTCGGTGGAAGGAAATTTGTGGCTCCTCTCAGATTCCAGAACTTTCTGCCACAGAAATGTGAGGAACATGTGTTTTTTTAGCCAAATTTTGAGGTTTGCAAAGGATTCTGGGTAACAGAACCTGGTCCGAGCCACACAAGTCACCCCATCTTGGATTCCCCTCGGTCTCTAGTTTTCAGAAATGCACAGGTTTGGTAGGTTTCCCTAGGTGGAGGCTGAGCTACAGGCCAAAATCTACAGGTAGGAACTTTGCAAAAAATACCTCTGTTTTCCTTCAAAAATTTGGCTGTGTCCACGTTGCGCTTTGGGGCGTTTCCTGTCGCGGGCACTAGGCCTACCCACACAAGTGAGGTATCATTTTTATCGGGAGACGTGGGGGAACGCTGGGTGGAAGGAAATTTGTGGCTCCTCTCAGATTCCAGAACTTTCTGCCACAGAAATGTGAGGAACATGTGGTTTTTTAGACAAATTTTGAGGCTTGCAAAGGATTCTGGGTAACAGAACCTGGTCCGAGCCACACAAGTCACCCCATCTTGGATTCCCCTAAGTCTCTAGTTTTCAGAAATGCACAGGTTTGGTAGGTTTCCCTAGGTGGCGGCTGAGCTACAGGCCAAAATCTACAGGTAGGCACTTTGCAAAAAACACCTCTGTTTTCCTTCAAAAATTTGGCTGTGTCTTGTTGCGCTTTGGGGCGTTTCCTGTCGCGGCGCTAGGCCTACCCACACAAGTGAGGAATCATTTTTATCGGGAGACGAGGGGGAATGCTGGGTGGAAGGAGATTTGTGGCTCCTCTCAGATTCCAGAACTTTCTGCCACAGAAATGTGAGGAACATGTGTTTTTTTAGCCAAATTTTGAGGTTTGCAAATGATTTTGGGTAACAGAACCTGGTCCGAGCCACACAAGTCACCCCATCTTGGATTCCCCTAGGTCTCTAGTTTTCAGAAATGCACAGGTTTGGTAGGTTTCCATAGGTGGCGGCTGAGCTACTAGCCAAAATCTACAGGTAGGCACTTTGCAAAAAACACCCCTGTTTTCCTTCAAAAATTTGGCTGTGTCCACGTTGCGCTTTGGGGCGTTTCCTGTCACGGGCGCTAGGCCTACCCACACAAGTGAGGTATCATTTTTATCGGGAGACGTGGGGAAACGCTGGCTGGAAGGAAATTCGTGGCTCCTCTCAGATTCCAGAACTTTCTGCCACAGAAATCTGAGGAACATGTGTTTTTTTAGCCAAATTTGTAGGTTTGTAAAGGATTCTGGGTAACAGAACCTGGTCCGAGCCACACAAGTCACCCCATCTTGGATTCCCCTAGGTCTCTAGTTTTCAGAAATGCACAGGTTTGGTAGGTTTCCCTAGGTGGCGGCTGAGCTACAGGCCAAAATCTACAGGTAGGCACTTTGCAAAAAACACCTCTGTTTTCCTTCAAAAATTTGGCTGTGTCCACGTTGCGCTTTGGGGCGTTTCCTGTCGCGGGCACTAGGCCTACCCACACAAGTGAGGTATCATTTTTATCGGGAGACGTGGGGGAACGCTGGGTGGAAGGAAATTTGTGGCTCCTCTCAGATTCCAGAACTTTCTGCCACAGAAATATGAGGAACATGTGTTTTTTTAGCCAAATTTTGAGGTTTGCAAAGGATTCTGGTTAACAGAACCTGGTCCGAGCCACACAAGTCACCCCATCTTGGATTCCCCTAGGTCTCTAGTTTTCAGAAATGCACAGGTTTGGTAGGTTTCCCTAGGTGGCCGCTGAGCTACAGGCCAAAATCTACAGGTAGGCACTTGGCAAAAAACACCTCTGTTTTCCTTCAAAAATTTGGCTGTGTCCACATTGCGCTTTGGGGCGTTTCCTGTTGCGGGCGCTAGACTTACCCACAGAAGTGAGGTATCATTTTTATCGGGAGACGTGGGGGAACGCTGGGTGGAAGGAATTTTGTGGCTCCTCTCTGATTCCAGAACTTTCTGCCACAGAAATGTGAGGAACATGTGTTTTTTTAGCCACATTTTGAGGTTTGCAAAGGATTCTGGGTAACAGAACCTGGTCCGAGCCACACAAGTCACCCCATCTTGCATTCCCCTAGGTCTCTAGTTTTCAGAAATGCACAGGTTTGGTAGGTTTCCCTAGGTGGCGGCTGAGCTACAGGCCAAAATCTACAGGTAGGCACTTTGAAAAAAACACCTCTGTTATCCTTCAAAAATGTGTCTGTGTCCACGTTGCGCTTTGGGACGTTTCCTGTCGCGGGCGCTAGGCCTACCCACACAAGTGAGGTATCATTTTTATCGGGAGACGTGGGGGAACGCTGGGTGGAAGGAAATTTGTGGCTCCTCTCAGATTCCAGAACTTTCTGCCACAGAAATGTGAGGAACATGTGTTTTTTTAGCCAAATTTTTAGGTTTGCAAAGGATTCTGGGTAACAGAACTTGGTCCGAGCCACACAAGTCACCCCATCTTGGATTCCCCTAGATCTCTAGTTTTTAGAAAAGCACAGGTTTGGTAGCTTTCCCTAGGTGGCGGCTGAGCTACAGGCCAAAATCTACAGGTAGGCCCCTTGCAAAAAACACCTCTGTTTTCCTTCAAAAATTTGGTTGAGTCCACGTTGCGCTTTGGGGCGTTTCCTGTCATGGGCGCTAGGCCTACCCACACAAGTGAGATATCATTTTTATCGGGAGACGTGGGGGAACGCTGGGTGGAAGGAAATTTGTGGCTCCTCTCAGATTCCAGAACTTTCTGCCACAGAAATGTGAGGAACATGTGTTTTTTTGGCCTAATTTTGAGGTTTGCAAAGGATTCTGGGTAACAGAACCTGGTCCGAGCCACACAAGTCACCCCATCTTGGATTCCCCTAGGTCTCTAGTTTTCAGAAAAGCACAGGTTTGGTAGGTTTCCCTAGGTGGCGGCTGAGCTACAGGCCAAAATCTACAGGTAGGCACTTTGCAAAAAACACCTCTGTTTTCCTTAAAAAATTTGGTTGTGTCCACGTTGCGCTTTGGGGCGTTTCCTGTCACGGGCGCTAGGCCTACACACACAAGCGAGGTATAATTTTTATCGGGAGACGTGGGGGAACGCTGGGTGGAAAGAAATTTTTGGCTTCTCTCAGATTCCAGAACTTTCTGCCACAGAAATGTGAGGAACATGTGTTTTTTTAGCCAAATTTTGAGGTTTGCAAAGGATTCTGGGTAACAGAACCTGGTCCGAGCCACACAAGTCACCCCATCTTGGATTCCCCTAGGTCTCTAGTTTTCAGAAATGCACAGGTTTGATAGGTTTCCCTAGGTGGCGGCTGAGCTACAGGCCAAAATCTACAGGTAGGCACTTTGCAAAAAACACCTCTGTTTTCCTTAAAAAATTTGGCTGTGTCCACGTTGCGCTTTGGGGCGTTTCCTGTCGCGGGCGCTAGGCTTACCAATACAAGTGAGGTATCATTTTTATCGGGAGACGTGGGGGAACGCTCGGTGGAAGGAAATTTGTGGCTCCTCTCAGATTCCAGAACTTTCTGCCACAGAAATGTGAGGAACATGTGTTTTTTTAGCCAAATTTTGAGGTTTGCAAAGGATTCTGGGTAACAGAACCTGGTCCGAGCCACACAAGTCACCCCATCTTGGATTCCCCTCGGTCTCTAGTTTTCAGAAATGCACAGGTTTGGTAGGTTTCCCTAGGTGGAGGCTGAGCTACAGGCCAAAATCTACAGGTAGGAACTTTGCAAAAAATACCTCTGTTTTCCTTCAAAAATTTGGCTGTGTCCACGTTGCGCTTTGGGGCGTTTCCTGTCGCGGGCACTAGGCCTACCCACACAAGTGAGGTATCATTTTTATCGGGAGACGTGGGGGAACGCTGGGTGGAAGGAAATTTGTGGCTCCTCTCAGATTCCAGAACTTTCTGCCACAGAAATGTGAGGAACATGTGGTTTTTTAGACAAATTTTGAGGCTTGCAAAGGATTCTGGGTAACAGAACCTGGTCCGAGCCACACAAGTCACCCCATCTTGGATTCCCCTAGGTCTCTAGTTTTCAGAAATGCACAGGTTTGGTAGGTTTCCCTAGGTGGCGGCTGAGCTACAGGCCAAAATCTACAGGTAGGCACTTGGCAAAAAACACCTCTGTTTTCCTTCAAAAATTTGGCTGTGTCCACGTTGCGCTTTGGGGCGTTTCCTGTTGCGGGCGCTAGACTTACCCACAGATGTGAGGTATCATTTTTATCGGGAGACGTGGGGGAACGCTGGGTGGAAGGAATTTTGTGGCTCCTCTCAGATTCCAGAACTTTCTGCCACAGAAATGTGAGGAACATGTGTTTTTTTAGCCACATTTTGAGGTTTGCAAAGAATTCTGGGTAACAGAACCTGGTCCGAGCCACACAAGTCACCCCATCTTGGATTCCCCTAGGTCTCTAGTTTTCAGAAATGCACAGGTTTGGTAGGTTTCCCTAGGTGGCGGCTGAGCTACAGGCCAAAATCTACAGGTAGGCACTTTGAAAAAAACACCTCTGTTATCCTTCAAAAATGTGTCTGTGTCCACGTTGCGCTTTGGGACGTTTCCTGTCTCGGGCGATAGGCCTACCCACACAAGTGAGGTATCATTTTTATCGGGAGACGTGGGGGAACGCTGGGTGGAAGGAAATTTGTGGCTCCTCTCAGATTCCAGAACTTTCTGCCACAGAAATGTGAGGAACATGTGTTTTTTTAGCCAAATTTTTAGGTTTGCAAAGGATTCTGGGTAACAGAACTTGGTCCGAGCCACACAAGTCACCCCATCTTGGATTCCCCTAGGTCTCTAGTTTTCAGAAAAGCACAGGTTTGGTAGCTTTCCCTAGGTGGCGGCTGAGCTACAGGCCAAAATCTACAGGTAGGTCCCTTGCAAAAAACACCTCTGTTTTCCTTCAAAAATTTGGCTGTGTCCACGTTGCGCTTTGGGGCGTTTCCTGTCGCGGGCGCTAGGCTTACCAATACAAGTGAGGTATCATTTTTATCGGGAGACGTGGGGGAACGCTGGGTGGAAGGAAATTTGTGGCTCCTCTCAGATTCCAGAACTTTCTGCCACAGAAATGTGAGGAACATGTGTTTTTTTAGCCAAATTTTTAGGTTTGCAAAGGATTCTGGGTAACAGAACTTGGTCCGAGCCACACAAGTCACCCCATCTTGGATTCCCCTAGGTCTCTAGTTTTCAGAAAAGCACAGGTTTGGTAGCTTTCCCTAGGTGGCGGCTGAGCTACAGGCCAAAATCTACAGGTAGTCCCCTTGCAAAAAACACCTCTGTTTTCCTTCAAAAATTTGGCTGTGTCCACGTTGCGCTTTGGGGCGTTTCCTGTCGCGGGCGCTAGGCTTACCAATACAAGTGAGGTATCATTTTTATCGGGAGACGTGGGGGAACGCTCGGTGGAAGGAAATTTGTGGCTCCTCTCAGATTCCAGAACTTTCTGCCACAGAAATGTGAGGAACATGTGTTTTTTTAGCCAAATTTTGAGGTTTGCAAAGGATTCTGGGTAACAGAACCTGGTCCGAGCCACACAAGTCACCCCATCTTGGATTCCCCTCGGTCTCTAGTTTTCAGAAATGCACAGGTTTGGTAGGTTTCCCTAGGTGGCGGCTGAGCTACAGGCCAAAATCTACAGGTAGGAACTTTGCAAAAAACACCTCTGTTTTCCTTAAAAAATTTGGCTGTGTCCACGTTGCGCTTTGGGGCGTTTCCTGTCGCGGGCACTAGGCCTACCCACACAAGTGAGGTATCATTTTTATCGGGAGACGTGGGGGAACGCTGGGTGGAAGGAAATTTGTGGCTCCTCTCAGATTCCAGAACTTTCTGCCACAGAAATGTGAGGAACATGTGTTTGTTTAGCCAAATTTTGAGGTTTGCAAAGGATTCTGGATAACAGAACCTGGTCCGAGCAACACAAGTCACCCCATCTTGGATTCCCCTAGGTCTCTAGTTTTCAGAAATGCACAGGTTTGGTAGGTTTCCCTAGGTGGCGGCTGAGCTACAGGCCAAAATCTACAGATAGGAACTTTGCAAAAAACACCTCTGTTTTCCTTCAAAAATGTGGCTGTGTCCATGTTGCGCTTTGGGGCGTTTCCTGTCGCGGGCGCTAGGCCTACCCACACAAGTGAGGTATCATTTTTATCGGGAGACGTGGGGGAACGCTGGGTGGGAAGAAATTTGTGGCTCCTCTCAGATTCCAGAACTTTCTGCCACAGAAATGTGAGGAACATGTGTTTTTTTAGCCAAATTTTGAGGTTTGCAAAGGATTCTGGGTAACAGAACCTGGTCCGAGCCACACAAGTCACCCCATCTTGGATTCCCCTAGGTCTCTAGTTTTCAGAAATGCACAGGTTTGGTAGGTTTCCCTAGGTGGCGGCTGAGCTACAGGCCAAAATCTACAGGTAGGCACTTGGCAAAAAACACCTCTGTTTTCCTTCAAAAATTTGGCTGTGTCCACGTTGCGCTTTGGGGCGTTTCCTGTCGCGGGCGCTAGGCTTACCCACAGAAGTGAGGTATCATTTTTATCGGGAGACGTGTGGGAACGCTGGGTGGAAGGACATTTGTGGCTTCTCTCAGATTCCAGAACTTTCTGCCACAGAAATGTGAGGAACATGTGTTTTTTTAGCCAAATTCTGAGGTTTGTAAAGGATTCTGGGTAACAGACCCTGGTCCGAGCCACACAAGTCACCCCATCTTGGATTCCCCTAGGTCTCTAGTTTTCAGAAATGCACAGGTTTGGTAGGTTTCCCTAGGTGGCGGCTGAGCTACAGGCCAAAATCTACAGGTAGGAACTTTGCAAAAAACACCTCTGTTTTCCTTCAAAAATTTGGCTGTGTCCACGTTGCGCTTTGGGGCGTTTCCTGTCGCGGGCACTAGGCCTACCCACACAAGTGAGGTATCATTTTTATCGGGAGACGTGGGGGAACGATGGGTGGAGGGAAATTTGTGGCTCCTCTCAGATTCCAGAACTTTCTGCCACAGAAATGTGAGGAACATATGGTTTTTTAGCCAAATTTTGAGGCTTGCAAAGGATTCTGGGTAACAGAACCTGGTCCGAGCCACACAAGTCACCCCATCTTGGATTCCCCTAGGTCTCTAGTTTTCAGAAATGCACAGGTTTGGTAGGTTTCCCTAGGTGGAGGCTGAGCTACAGGCCAAAATCTACAGGTAGGAACTTTGCAAAAAACACCTCTGTTTTCCTTCAAAAATTTGGCTGTGTCCACGTTGCGCTTTGGGGCGTTTCCTGTCGCGGGCGCTAGGCCTACCCACACAAGTGAGGTATCATTTTTATCGGGAGACATGGGGGAACGCTGGGTGGAAGGAAATTTGTGGCTCCTCTCAGATTCCAGAACTTTCTGCCACAGAAATGTGAGGAACATGTGTTTTTTTAGCCAAATTTTGAGGTTTGCAAAGGATTCTGGGTAACAGAACCTGGTCCGAGCCACACAAGTCACCCCATCTTGGATTCCCCTAGGTCTCTAGTTTTCAGAAATGCACAGGTTTGGTAGGTTTCCCTAGGTGGCGGCTGAGCTACAGGCCAAAATCTACAGGTAGGCCCTTTGCAAAAAACACCTCTGTTTTCCTTCAAAAATTTGGTTGTGTCCACGTTGCGCTTTGGGGCGTCTCCTGTCATGGGCGCTAGGCCTACCCACACAAGTGAGATATCATTTTTATCGGGAGACGTGGGGGAACGCTGGGTGGAAGGAAATTTGTGGCTCCTCTCAGATTCCAGAACTTTCTGCCACAGAAATGTGAGGAACATGTGTTTTTTTGGCCTAATTTTGAGGTTTGCAAAGGATTCTGGGTAACAGAACCTGCTCCGAGCCACACAAGTCACCCCATCTTGGATTCCCCTAGGTCTCTAGTTTTCAGAAAAGCACAGGTTTGGTAGGTTTCCCCAGGTGGCGGCTGAGCTACAGGCCAAAATCTACAGGTAGGCACTTTGCAAAAAACACCTCTGTTTTCCTTCAAAAATGTGTCTGTGTCCACGTTGCGCTTTGGGACGTTTCCTGTTGCGGGCGCTAGGCCTACCCACACAAGTGAGGTATCATTTTTATCGGGAGACGTGGGGGAACGCTGGGTGGAAGGAAATTTGTGGCTCCTCTCAGATTCCAGAACTTTCTGCCACAGAAATGTGAGGAACATATGGTTTTTTAGCCAAATTTTGAGGCTTGCAAAGGATTCTGGGTAACAGAACCTGGTCCGAGCCACACAAGTCACCCCATCTTGGATTCCCCTAGGTCTCTAGTTTTCAGAAATGCACAGGTTTGGTAGGTTTCCCTAGGTGGAGGCTGAGCTACAGGCCAAAATCTACAGGTAGGAACTTTGCAAAAAACACCTCTGTTTTCCTTCAAAAATTTGGCTGTGTCCACGTTGCGCTTTGGGGCGTTTCCTGTCGCGGGCGCTAGGCCTACCCACACAAGTGAGGTATCATTTTTATCGGTAGACGTGGGGGAACGCTGGGTGGAAGGAAATTTGTGGCTCCTCTCAGATTCCAGAACTTTCTGCCACAGAAATGTGAGGAACATGTGTTTTTTTAGCCAAATTTTGAGGTTTGCAAAGGATTCTGGGTAACAGAACCTGGTCCGAGCCACACAAGTCACCCCATCTTGGATTCCCCTAGGTCTCTAGTTTTCAGAAATGCACAGGTTTGGTAGGTTTCCCTAGGTGGCGGCTGAGCTACAGGCCAAAATCTACAGGTAGGCACTTGGCAAAAAACACCTCTGTTTTCCTTCAAAAATGTGTCTGTGTCCACGTTGCGCTTTGGGACGTTTCCTGTTGCGGGCGCTAGGCCTACCCACACAAGTGAGGTATCATTTTTATCGGGAGACGTGTGGGAACGCTGGGTGGAAGGACATTTGTGGCTCCTCTCAGATTCCAGAACTTTCTGCCACAGAAATGTGAGGAACATGTGTTTTTTTAGCCAAATTCTGAGGTTTGTAAAGGATTCTGGGTAACAGAACCTGGTCCGAGCCACACAAGTCACCCCATCTTGGATTCCCCTAGGTCTCTTGTTTTCAGAAATGCACAGGTTTGGTAGGTTTCCCTAGGTGGCGGCTGAGCTACAGGCCAAAATCTACAGGTAGGAACTTTGCAAAAAACACCTCTGTTTTCCTTCAAAAATTTGGTTGTGTCCACGTTGCGCTTTGGGGCGTTTCCTGTCGCGAGCACTAGGCCTACCCACACAAGTGAGGTATCATTTTTATCGGGAGACGTGGGGGAACGCTGGGTGGAAGGAAATTTGTGGCTCCTCTCAGATTCCAGAACTTTCTGCCACAGAAATGTGAGGAACATATGGTTTTTTAGCCAAATTTTGAGGCTTGCAAAGGATTCTGGGTAACAGAACCTGGTCCGAGCCACACAAGTCACCCCATCTTGGATTCCCCTAGGTCTCTAGTTTTCAGAAATGCACAGGTTTGGTAGGTTTCCCTAGGTGGAGGCTGAGCTACAGGCCAAAATCTACAGGTAGGAACTTTGCAAAAAACACCTCTGTTTTCCTTCAAAAATTTGGCTGTGTCCACGTTGCGCTTTGGGGCGTTTCCTGTCACGGGCACTAGGCCTACCCACACAAGTGAGGTATCATTTTTATCGGGAGACGTGGGGGAACGCTGGGTGGAAGGAATTTTGTGGCTCCTCTCAGATTCCAGAACTTTCTGCCACAGAAATGTGAGGAACATGTGGTTTTTTAGACAAATTTTGAGGCTTGCAAAGGATTCTGGGTAACAGAACCTGGTCCGAGCCACACAAGTCACCCCATCTTGGATTCCCCTAGGTATCTAGTTTTCAGAAATGCACAGGTTTGGTAGGTTTCCCTAGGTGGCAGCTGAGCTACAGGCCAAAATAAACAGGTAGGCCCTTTGCAAAAAACACCTCTGTTTTCCTTCAAAAATGTGGCTGTGGCCACGTTGCGCTTTGGGGCGTTTCCTGTCGCGGGCGCTAGGCTTACCCACACAAGTGAGGTATCATTTTTATCGGGAGACGTGGGGGAACGCTTGGTGGAAGGAAATTTGTGGCTCCTCTCAGATTCCAGAACTTTCTGCCACAGAAATGTGAGGAACATGTGTTTTTTTAGCCAAATTTTGAGGTCTGCAAAGGATTCTGGGTAACAGAACCTGGTCCGAGCCACACAAGTCACCCCATCTTGGATTCCCCTAGGTCTCTAGTTTTCAGAAATGCACAGGTTTGGTAGGTTTCCCTAGGTGGCGGCTGAGCTACAGGCCAAAATCTACAGGTAGGAACTTTGCAAAAAACACCTCTGTTTTCCTTCAAAAATTTGGCTGTGTCCATGTTGCGCTTTGGGGCATTTCCTGTCGCGGGCGCTAGGCCTACCCACACAAGTGAGGTATCATTTTTATCGGGAGACGTGGGGGAACGCTGGGTGGAAGGAATTTTGTGGCTCCTCTCAGATTCCAGAACTTTCTGCCACAGAAATGTGAGGAACATGTGTTTTTTTATCCAAATTTTGAGGTTTGCAAAGGATTCTGGGTAACAGAACCTGGTCCGAGCCACACAAGTCACCCCATCTTGGATTCCCCTAGGTCTCTAGTTTTCAGAAATGCACAGGTTTGGTAGGTTTCCCTAGGTGGCGGCTGAGCTACAGGCCAAAATCTACAGGTAGGCACTTGGCAAAAAACACCTCTGTTTTCCTTCAAAAATTTGGCTGTGTCCACGTTGCGCTTTGGGGCGTTTCCTGTCGCGGGCGCTAGGTTACCCACAGAAGTGAGGTATCATTTTTATCGGGAGACGTGTGGGAACGCTGGGTGGAAGGACATTTGTGGCTTCTCTCAGATTCCAGAACTTTCTGCCACAGAAATGTGAGGAACATGTGTTTTTTTAGCCAAATTCTGAGGTTTGTAAAGGATTCTGGGTAACAGAACCTGGTCCGAGCCACACAAGTCTCCCCATCTTGGATTCCCCTAGGTCTCTAGTTTTCAGAAATGCACAGGTTTGGTAGGTTTCCCTAGGTGGCGGCTGAGCTACAGGCCAAAATCTACAGGTAGGAACTTTGCAAAAAACACCTCTGTTTTCCTTCAAAAATTTGGCTGTGTCCACGTTGCGCTTTGGGGCGTTTCCTGTCGCGGGCACTAGGCCTACCCACACAAGTGAGGTATCATTTTTATCGGGAGACGTGGGGGAATGATGGGTGGAGGGAAATTTGTGGCTCCTCTCAGATTCCAGAACTTTCTGCCACAGAAATGTGAGGAACATATGTTTTTTTAGCCAAATTTTGAGGCTTGCAAAGGATTCTGGGTAACAGAACCTGGTCCGAGCCACACAAGTCACCCCATCTTGGATTCCCCTAGGTCTCTAGTTTTCAGAAATGCACAGGTTTGGTAGGTTTCCCTAGGTGGCGGCTGAGCTACAGGCCAAAATCTACAGGTAGGCACTTTGAAAAAAACACCTCTGTTTTCCTTAAAAAATTTGGTTGTGTCCACGTTGCGCTTTGGGGCGTTTCCTGTCACGGGCGCTAGGCCTACCCACACAAGCGAGGTATAATTTTTATCGGGAGACGTGGGGGAACGCTGGGTGGAAAGAAATTTTTGGCTTCTCTCAGATTCCAGAACTTTCTGCCACAGAAATGTGATGAACATGTGTTTTTTTAGCCAAATTTTGAGGTTTGCAAAGGATTCTGGGTAACAGAACCTGGTCCGAGCCACACAAGTCACCCCATCTTGGATTCCCCTAGGTCTCTAGTTTTCAGAAATGCACAGGTTTGATAGGTTTCCCTAGGTGGCGGCTGAGCTACAGGCCAAAATCTACAGGTAGGCACTTTGCAAAAAACACCTCTGTTTTCCTTCAAAAATTTGGCTGTGTCCACGTTGCGCTTTGGGGCGTTTCCTGTCGCGGGCGCTAGGCTTACCAATACAAGTGAGGTATCATTTTTATCGGGAGACGTGGGGGAACGCTCGGTGGAAGGAAATTTGTGGCTCCTCTCAGATTCCAGAACTTTCTGCCACAGAAATGTGAGGAACATGTGTTTTTTTAGCCAAATTTTGAGGTTTGCAAAGGATTCTGGGTAACAGAACCTGGTCCGAGCCACACAAGTCACCCCATCTTGGATTCCCCTCGGTCTCTAGTTTTCAGAAATGCACAGGTTTGGTATGTTTCCCTAGGTGGAGGCTGAGCTACAGGCCAAAATCTACAGGTAGGAACTTTGCAAAAAATACCTCTGTTTTCCTTCAAAAATTTGGCTGTGTCCACGTTGCGCTTTGGGGCGTTTCCTGTCGCGGGCACTAGGCCTACCCACACAAGTGAGGTATCATTTTTATCGGGAGACGTGGGGGAACGCTGGGTGGAAGGAAATTTGTGGCTCCTCTCAGATTCCAGAACTTTCTGCCACAGAAATGTGAGGAACATGTGGTTTTTTAGACAAATTTTGAGGCTTGCAAAGGATTCTGGGTAACAGAACCTGGTCCAAGCCACACAAGTCACCCCATCTTGGATTCCCCTAGGTCTCTAGTTTTCAGAAATGCACAGGTTTGGTAGGTTTCCCTAGGTGGCGGCTGAGCTACAGGCCAAAATCTACAGGTAGGCACTTGGCAAAAAACACCTCTGTTTTCCTTCAAAAATTTGGCTGTGTCCACGTTGCGCTTTGGGGCGTTTCCTGTTGCGGGCGCTAGACTTACCCACAGATGTGAGGTATCATTTTTATCGGGAGACGTGGGGGAACGCTGGGTGGAAGGAATTTTGTGGCTCCTCTCAGATTCCAGAACTTTCTGCCACAGAAATGTGAGGAACATGTGTTTTTTTAGCCAAATTTTTAGGTTTGCAAAGGATTCTGGGTAACAGAACTTGGTCCGAGCCACACAAGTCACCCCATCTTGGATTCCCCTAGGTCTCTAGTTTTCAGAAAAGCACAGGTTTGGTAGCTTTCCCTAGGTGGCGGCTGAGCTACAGGCCAAAATCTACAGGTAGTCCCCTTGCAAAAAACACCTCTGTTTTCCTTCAAAAATTTGGCTGTGTCCACGTTGCGCTTTGGGGCGTTTCCTGTCGCGGGCGCTAGGCTTACCAATACAAGTGAGGTATCATTTTTATCGGGAGACGTGGGGGAACGCTCGGTGGAAGGAAATTTGTGGCTCCTCTCAGATTCCAGAACTTTCTGCCACAGAAATGTGAGGAACATGTGTTTTTTTAGCCAAATTTTGAGGTTTGCAAAGGATTCTGGGTAACAGAACCTGGTCCGAGCCACACAAGTCACCCCATCTTGGATTCCCCTCGGTCTCTAGTTTTCAGAAATGCACAGGTTTGGTAGGTTTCCCTAGGTGGCGGCTGAGCTACAGGCCAAAATCTACAGGTAGGAACTTTGCAAAAAACACCTCTGTTTTCCTTAAAAAATTTGGCTGTGTCCACGTTGCGCTTTGGGGCGTTTCCTGTCGCGGGCACTAGGCCTACCCACACAAGTGAGGTATCATTTTTATCGGGAGACGTGGGGGAACGCTGGGTGGAAGGAAATTTGTGGCTCCTCTCAGATTCCAGAACTTTCTGCCACAGAAATGTGAGGAACATGTGTTTGTTTAGCCAAATTTTGAGGTTTGCAAAGGATTCTGGATAACAGAACCTGGTCCGAGCAACACAAGTCACCCCATCTTGGATTCCCCTAGGTCTCTAGTTTTCAGAAATGCACAGGTTTGGTAGGTTTCCCTAGGTGGCGGCTGAGCTACAGGCCAAAATCTACAGGTAGGAACTTTGCAAAAAACACCTCTGTTTTCCTTCAAAAATGTGGCTGTGTCCATGTTGCGCTTTGGGGCGTTTCCTGTCGCGGGCGCTAGGCCTACCCACACAAGTGAGGTATCATTTTTATCGGGAGACGTGGGGGAACGCTGGGTGGGAAGAAATTTGTGGCTCCTCTCAGATTCCAGAACTTTCTGCCACAGAAATGTGAGGAACATGTGTTTTTTTAGCCAAATTTTGAGGTTTGCAAAGGATTCTGGGTAACAGAACCTGGTCCGAGCCACACAAGTCACCCCATCTTGGATTCCCCTAGGTCTCTAGTTTTCAGAAATGCACAGGTTTGGTAGGTTTCCCTAGGTGGCGGCTGAGCTACAGGCCAAAATCTACAGGTAGGCACTTGGCAAAAAACACCTCTGTTTTCCTTCAAAAATTTGGCTGTGTCCACGTTGCGCTTTGGGGCGTTTCCTGTCGCGGGCGCTAGGCTTACCCACAGAAGTGAGGTATAATTTTTATCGGGAGACGTGTGGGAACGCTGGGTGGAAGGACATTTGTGGCTTCTCTCAGATTCCAGAACTTTCTGCCACAGAAATGTGAGGAACATGTGTTTTTTTAGCCAAATTCTGAGGTTTGTAAAGGATTCTGGGTAACAGACCCTGGTCCGAGCCACACAAGTCACCCCATCTTGGATTCCCCTAGGTCTCTAGTTTTCAGAAATGCACAGGTTTGGTAGGTTTCCCTAGGTGGAGGCTGAGCTACAGGCCAAAATCTACAGGTAGGAACTTTGCAAAAAACACCTCTGTTTTCCTTAAAAAATTTGGCTGTGTCCACGTTGCGCTTTGGGGCGTTTCCTGTCGCGGGCGCTAGGCCTACCCACACAAGTGAGGTATCATTTTTATCGGGAGACGTGGGGGAACGCTGGGTGGAAGGAAATTTGTGGCTCCTCTCAGATTCCAGAACTTTCTGCCACAGAAATGTGAGGAACATGTGTTTTTTTAGCCAAATTTTGAGGTTTGCAAAGGATTCTGGGTAACAGAACCTGGTCCGAGCCACACAAGTCACCCCATCTTGGATTCCCCTAGGTCTCTAGTTTTCAGAAATGCACAGGTTTGGTAGGTTTCCCTAGGTGGCGGCTGAGCTACAGGCCAAAATCTACAGGTAGGCACTTTGCAAAAAACACCTCTGTTTTCCTTCAAAAATGTGTCTGTGTCCACGTTGCGCTTTGGGACGTTTCCTGTTGCGGGCGCTAGGCCTACCCACACAAGTGAGGTATCATTTTTATCGGGAGACGTGGGGGAACGCTGGGTGGAAGGAAATTTGTGGCTCCTCTCAGATTCCAGAACTTTCTGCCACAGAAATGTGAGGAACATGTGTTTTTTTAGCCAAATTTGTAGGTTTGCAAAGGATTCTGGGTAACAGAACTTGGTCCGAGCCACACAAGTCACCCCATCTTGGATTCCCCTAGGTCTCTAGTTTTCAGAAAAGCACAGGTTTGGTAGGTTTCCCTAGGTGGCGGCTGAGCTACAGGCCAAAATCTACAGGTAGGCCCTTTGCAAAAAACACCTCTGTTTTCCTTCAAAAATTTGGTTGTGTCCACGTTGCGCTTTGGGGCGTCTCCTGTCATGGGCGCTAGGCCTACCCACACAAGTGAGATATCATTTTTATCGGGAGACGTGGGGGAACGCTGGGTGGAAGGAAATTTGTGGCTCCTCTCAGATTCCAGAACTTTCTGCCACAGAAATGTGAGGAACATGTGTTTTTTTGGCCTAATTTTGAGGTTTGCAAAGGATTCTGGGTAACAGAACCTGGTCCGAGCCACACAAGTCACCCCATCTTGGATTCCCCTAGGTCTCTAGTTTTCAGAAAAGCACAGGTTTGGTAGGTTTCCCCAGGTGGCGGCTGAGCTACAGGCCAAAATCTACAGGTAGGCACTTTGCAAAAAACACCTCTGTTTTCCTTCAAAAATGTGTCCGTGTCCACGTTGCGCTTTGGGACGTTTCCTGTTGCGGGCGCTAGGCCTACCCACACAAGTGAGGTATCATTTTTATCGGGAGACGTGGGGGAACGCTGGGTGGAAGGAAATTTGTGGCTCCTCTCAGATTCCAGAACTTTCTGCCACAGAAATGTGAGGAACATATGGTTTTTTAGCCAAATTTTGAGGCTTGCAAAGGATTCTGGGTAACAGAACCTGGTCCGAGCCACACAAGTCACCCCATCTTGGATTCCCCTAGGTCTCTAGTTTTCAGAAATGCACAGGTTTGGTAGGTTTCCCTAGGTGGAGGCTGAGCTACAGGCCAAAATCTACAGGTAGGAACTTTGCAAAAAACACCTCTGTTTTCCTTCAAAAATTTGGCTGTGTCCACGTTGCGCTTTGGGGCGTTTCCTGTCGCGGGCGCTAGGCCTACCCACACAAGTGAGGTATCATTTTTATCGGTAGACGTGGGGGAACGCTGGGTGGAAGGAAATTTGTGGCTCCTCTCAGATTCCAGAACTTTCTGCCACAGAAATGTGAGGAACATGTGTTTTTTTAGCCAAATTTTGAGGTTTGCAAAGGATTCTGGGTAACAGAACCTGGTCCGAGCCACACAAGTCACTCCATCTTGGATTCCCCTAGGTCTCTAGTTTTCAGAAATGCACAGGTTTGGTAGGTTTCCCTAGGTGGCGGCTGAGCTACAGGCCAAAATCTACAGGTAGGCACTTGGCAAAAAACACCTCTGTTTTCCTTCAAAAATGTGTCTGTGTCCACGTTGCGCTTTGGGACGTTTCCTGTTGCGGGCGCTAGGCCTACCCACACAAGTGAGGTATCATTTTTATCGGGAGACGTGTGGGAACGCTGGGTGGAAGGACATTTGTGGCTCCTCTCAGATTCCAGAACTTTCTGCCACAGAAATGTGAGGAACATGTGTTTTTTTAGCCAAATTCTGAGGTTTGTAAAGGATTCTGGGTAACAGAACCTGGTCCGAGCCACACAAGTCACCCCATCTTGGATTCCCCTAGGTCTCTTGTTTTCAGAAATGCACAGGTTTGGTAGGTTTCCCTAGGTGGCGGCTGAGCTACAGGCCAAAATCTACAGGTAGGAACTTTGCAAAAAACACCTCTGTTTTCCTTCAAAAATTTGGTTGTGTCCACGTTGCGCTTTGGGGCGTTTCCTGTCGCGAGCACTAGGCCTACCCACACAAGTGAGGTATCATTTTTATCGGGAGACGTGGGGGAACGCTGGGTGGAAGGAAATTTGTGGCTCCTCTCAGATTCCAGAACTTTCTGCCACAGAAATGTGAGGAACATATGGTTTTTTAGCCAAATTTTGAGGCTTGCAAAGGATTCTGGGTAACAGAACCTGGTCCGAGCCACACAAGTCACCCCATCTTGGATTCCCCTAGGTCTCTAGTTTTCAGAAATGCACAGGTTTGGTAGGTTTCCCTAGGTGGAGGCTGAGCTACAGGCCAAAATCTACAGGTAGGAACTTTGCAAAAAACACCTCTGTTTTCCTTCAAAAATTTGGCTGTGTCCACGTTGCGCTTTGGGGCGTTTCCTGTCACGGGCACTAGGCCTACCCACACAAGTGAGGTATCATTTTTATCGGGAGACGTGGGGGAACGCTGGGTGGAAGGAATTTTGTGGCTCCTCTCAGATTCCAGAACTTTCTGCCACAGAAATGTGAGGAACATGTGGTTTTTTAGACAAATTTTGAGGCTTGCAAAGGATTCTGGGTAACAGAACCTGGTCCGAGCCACACAAGTCACCCCATCTTGGATTCCCCTAGGTCTCTAGTTTTCAGAAATGCACAGGTTTGGTAGGTTTCCCTAGGTGGCGGCTGAGCTACAGGCCAAAATAAACAGGTAGGCCCTTTGCAAAAAACACCTCTGTTTTCCTTCAAAAATGTGGCTGTGGCCACGTTGCGCTTTGGGGCGTTTCCTGTCGCGGGCGCTAGGCTTACCCACACAAGTGAGGTATCATTTTTATCGGGAGACGTGGGGGAACGCTTGGTGGAAGGAAATTTGTGGCTCCTCTCAGATTCCAGAACTTTCTGCCACAGAAATGTGAGGAACATGTGTTTTTTTAGCCAAATTTTGAGGTCTGCAAAGGATTCTGGGTAACAGAACCTGGTCCGAGCCACACAAGTCACCCCATCTTGGATTCCCCTAGGTCTCTAGTTTTCAGAAATGCACAGGTTTGGTAGGTTTCCCTAGGTGGCGGCTGAGCTACAGGCCAAAATAAACAGGTAGGCCCTTTGCAAAAAACACCTCTGTTTTCCTTCAAAAATGTGGCTGTGGCCACGTTGCGCTTTGGGGCGTTTCCTGTCGCGGGCGCTAGGCTTACCCACACAAGTGAGGTATCATTTTTATCGGGAGACGTGGGGGAACGCTTGGTGGAAGGAAATTTGTGGCTCCTCTCAGATTCCAGAACTTTCTGCCACAGAAATGTGAGGAACATGTGTTTTTTTAGCCAAATTTTGAGGT
This sequence comes from Pleurodeles waltl, assembly GCF_031143425.1. Classification (NCBI taxonomy): domain Eukaryota; kingdom Metazoa; phylum Chordata; class Amphibia; order Caudata; family Salamandridae; genus Pleurodeles; species Pleurodeles waltl. Next base: position 100,098 of record NW_027149977.1, on the reverse strand, counting down.
CTGCAAAGGATTCTGGGTAACAGAACCTGGTCCGAGCCACACAAGTCACCCCATCTTGGATTCCCCTAGGTCTCTAGTTTTCAGAAATGCACAGGTTTGGTAGGTTTCCCTAGGTGGCGGCTGAGCTACAGGCCAAAATCTACAGGTAGGAACTTTGCAAAAAACACCTCTGTTTTCCTTCAAAAATTTGGCTGTGTCCATGTTGCGCTTTGGGGCATTTCCTGTCGCGGGCGCTAGGCCTACCCACACAAGTGAGGTATCATTTTTATCGGGAGACGTGGGGGAACGCTGGGTGGAAGGAATTTTGTGGCTCCTCTCAGATTCCAGAACTTTCTGCCACAGAAATGTGAGGAACATGTGTTTTTTTATCCAAATTTTGAGGTTTGCAAAGGATTCTGGGTAACAGAACCTGGTCCGAGCCACACAAGTCACCCCATCTTGGATTCCCCTAGGTCTCTAGTTTTCAGAAATGCACAGGTTTGGTAGGTTTCCCTAGGTGGCGGCTGAGCTACAGGCCAAAATCTACAGGTAGGCACTTGGCAAAAAACACCTCTGTTTTCCTTCAAAAATTTGGCTGTGTCCACGTTGCGCTTTGGGGCGTTTCCTGTCGCGGGCGCTAGGCTTACCCACAGAAGTGAGGTATCATTTTTATCGGGAGACGTGTGGGAACGCTGGGTGGAAGGACATTTGTGGCTTCTCTCAGATTCCAGAACTTTCTGCCACAGAAATGTGAGGAACATGTGTTTTTTTAGCCAAATTCTGAGGTTTGTAAAGGATTCTGGGTAACAGAACCTGGTCCGAGCCACACAAGTCTCCCCATCTTGGATTCCCCTAGGTCTCTAGTTTTCAGAAATGCACAGGTTTGGTAGGTTTCCCTAGGTGGCGGCTGAGCTACAGGCCAAAATCTACAGGTAGGAACTTTGCAAAAAACACCTCTGTTTTCCTTCAAAAATTTGGCTGTGTCCACGTTGCGCTTTGGGGCGTTTCCTGTCGCGGGCACTAGGCCTACCCACACAAGTGAGGTATCATTTTTATCGGGAGACGTGGGGGAATGATGGGTGGAGGGAAATTTGTGGCTCCTCTCAGATTCCAGAACTTTCTGCCACAGAAATGTGAGGAACATATGTTTTTTTAGCCAAATTTTGAGGCTTGCAAAGGATTCTGGGTAACAGAACCTGGTCCGAGCCACACAAGTCACCCCATCTTGGATTCCCCTAGGTCTCTAGTTTTCAGAAATGCACAGGTTTGGTAGGTTTCCCTAGGTGGAGGCTGAGCTACAGGCCAAAATCTACAGGTAGGAACTTTGCAAAAAACACCTCTGTTTTCCTTCAAAAATTTGGCTGTGTCCACGTTGCGCTTTGGGGCGTTTCCTGTCGCGGGCGCTAGGCCTACCCACACAAGTGAGGTATCATTTTTATCGGGAGACGTGGGGGAACGCTGGGTGGAAGGAAATTTGTGGCTCCTCTCAGATTCCAGAACTTTCTGACACAGAAATGTGAGGAACATGTGTTTTTTTAGCCAAATTTTGAGGTTTGCAAAGGATTCTGGGTAACAGAACCTGGTCCGAGCCACACAAGTCACCCCATCTTGGATTCCCCTAGGTCTCTAGTTTTCAGAAATGCACAGGTTTGGTAGGTTTCCCTAGGTGGCGGCTGAGCTACAGGCCAAAATCTACAGGTAGGCACTTTGCAAAAAACACCTCTGTTTTCCTTCAAAAATGTGTCTGTGTCCACGTTGCGCTTTGGGACGTTTCCTGTCGCGGGCGCTAGGCCTACCCACACAAGTGAGGTATCATTTTTATCGGGAGACGTGGGGGAACGCTGGGTGGAAGGAAATTTGTGGCTCCTCTCAGATTCCAGAACTTTCTGCCACAGAAATGTGAGGAACATGTGTTTTTTTAGCCAAATTTGTAGGTTTGCAAAGGATTCTGGGTAACAGAACTTGGTCCGAGCCACACAAGTCACCCCATCTTGGATTCCCCTAGGTCTCTAGTTTTCAGAAAAGCACAGGTTTGGTAGGTTTCCCTAGGTGGCGGCTGAGCTACAGGCCAAAATCTACAGGTAGGCCCTTTGCAAAAAACACCTCTGTTTTCCTTCAAAAATTTGGTTGTGTCCACGTTGCGCTTTGGGGCGTCTCCTGTCATGGGCGGTAGGCCTACCCACACAAGTGAGATATCATTTTTATCGGGAGACGTGGGGGAACGCTGGGTGGAAGGAAATTTGTGGCTCCTCTCAGATTCCAGAACTTTCTGCCACAGAAATGTGAGGAACATGTGTTTTTTTGGCCTAATTTTGAGGTTTGCAAAGGATTCTGGGTAACAGAACCTGGTCCGAGCCACACAAGTCACCCCATCTTGGATTCCCCTAGGTCTCTAGTTTTCAGAAAAGCACAGGTTTGGTAGGTTTCCCTAGGTGGCGGCTGAGCTACAGGCCAAAATCTACAGGTAGGCACTTTGCAAAAAACACCTCTGTTTTCCTTCAAAAATGTGGTTGAGTCCACGTTGCGCTTTGGGGCGTTTCCTGTCACGGGCGCTAGGCCTACCCACACAAGCGAAGTATCATTTTTATCGGGAGACGTTGGGGAACGCTGGGTGGAAAGAAATTTGTGGCTCCTCTCAGATTCCAGAACTTTCTGCCACAGAAATGTGAGGAACATGTGTTTTTTTAGCCAAATTTTGAGGTTTGCAAAGGATTCGGGGTAACAGAACCTGGTCCGAGCCACACAAGTCACCCCATCTTGGATTCCCCTAGGTCTCTAGTTTTCAGAAATGCACAGGTTTGGTAGGTTTCCCTAGGTGGCGGCTGAGCTACAGGCCAAAATCTACAGGTAGGCACTTTGCAAAAAATACCTCTGTTTTCCTTCAAAAATTTGGCTGTATCCACGTTGCGCTTTGGGGCGTTTCCTGTCGCGGGAGCTAGGCTTACCCATACAAGTGAGGTATCATTTTTATCGGGAGACGTGGGGGAACGCTCGGTGGAAGGAAATTTGTGGCTCCTCTCAGATTCCAGAACTTTCTGCCACAGAAATGTAAGGAACATGTTTTTTTTTAGCCAAATTTTGAGGTTTGCAAAGGATTCTGGGTAACAGAACCTGGTCCGAGCCACACAAGTCACCCCATCTTGGATTCCCCTAGGTCTCTAGTTTTCAGAAATGCACAGGTTTGTTAGGTTTCCCTAGGTGGCGGCTGAGCTACAGGCCAAAATCTACAGGTAGGAACTTTGCAAAAAACACCTCTGTTTTCCTTCAAAAATTTGGCTGTGTCCACGTTGCGCTTTGGGGCGTTTCCTGTCGCGGGCGCTAGGCCTACCCACACAAGTGAGGTATCATTTTTATCGGGAGACGTGGGGGAACGCTGGGTGGAAGGAAATTTGTGGCTCCTCTCAGATTCCAGAACTTTCTGCCACAGAAATGTGAGGAACATGTGTTTTTTTAGCCAAATTTTGAGGTTTGCAAAGGATTCTGGGTAACAGAACCTGGTCCGAGCCACACAAGTCACCCCATCTTGGATTCCCCTAGGTCTCTAGTTTTCAGAAATGCACAGGTTTGGTAGGTTTCCCTAGGTGGCGGCTGAGCTACAGGCCAAAATCTACAGGTAGGCACTTTGCAAAAAACACCTCTGTTTTCCTTCAAAAATGTGGCTGTGTCCATGTTGCGCTTTGGGGCGTTTCCTGTCGCGGGCGCTAGGCCTACCCACACAAGTGAGGTATCATTTTTATCGGGAGACGTGGGGGAACGATGGGTGGAGGGAAATTTGTGGCTCCTCTCAGATTCCAGAACTTTCTGCCACAGAATTGTGAGGAACATATGGTTTTTTAGCCAAATTTTGAGGCTTGCAAAGGATTCTGGGTAACAGAACCTGGTCCGAGCCACACAAGTCACCCCATCTTGGATTCCCCTAGGTCTCTAGTTTTCAGAAATGCACAGGTTTGGTAGGTTTCCCTAGGTGGAGGCTGAGCTACAGGCCAAAATCTACAGGTAGGAACTTTGCAAAAAACACCTCTGTTTTCCTTCAAAAATTTGGCTGTGTCCACGTTGCGCTTTGGGGCGTTTCCTGTCGCGGGCGCTAGGCCTACCCACACAAGTGAGGTATCATTTTTATCGGGAGACGTGGGGGAACGCTGGGTGGAAGGAAATTTGTGGCTCCTCTCAGATTCCAGAACTTTCTGCCACAGAAATGTGAGGAACATGTGTTTTTTTAGCCAAATTTTGAGGTTTGCAAAGGATTCTGGGTAACAGAACCTGGTCCGAGCCACACAAGTCACCCCATCTTGGATTCCCCTAGGTCTCTAGTTTTCAGAAATGCACAGGTTTGGTAGGTTTCCCTAGGTGGCGGCTGAGCTACAGGCCAAAATCTACAGGTAGGCACTTTGCAAAAAACACCTCTGTTTTCCTTCAAAAATGTGTCTGTGTCCACGTTGCGCTTTGGGACGTTTCCTGTCGCGGGCGCTAGGCCTACCCACACAAGTGAGGTATCATTTTTATCGGGAGACGTGGGGGAACGCTGGGTGGAAGGAAATTTGTGGCTCCTCTCAGATTCCAGAACTTTCTGCCACAGAAATGTGAGGAACATGTGTTTTTTTAGCCAAATTTTGAGGTTTGCAAAGGATTCTGGGTAACAGAACCTGGTCCGAGCCACACAAGTCACCCCATCTTGGATTCCCCTAGGTCTCTAGTTTTCAGAAATGCACAGGTTTGGTAGGTTTCCCTAGGTGGCGGCTGAGCTACAGGCCAAAATCTACAGGTAGGAACTTTGCAAAAAACACCTCTGTTTTCCTTAAAAAATTTGGCTGTGTCCATGTTGCGCTTTGGGGCGTTTCCTGTCGCGGGCGCTAGGCCTACCCACACAAGTGAGGTATCATTTTTATCGGGAGACGTGGGGGAACGCTTGGTGGAAGGAATTTTGTGGCTCCTCTCAGATTCCAGAACTTTCTGCCACAGAAATGTGAGGAACATGTGTTTTTTTATCGAAATTTTGAGGTTTGCAAAGGATTCTGGGTAACAGAACCTGGTCCGAGCTACACAAGTCACCCCATCTTGGATTCCCCTAGGTCTCTAGTTTTCAGAAATGCACAGGTTTGGTAGGTTTCCCTATGTGGCGGCTGAGCTACAGGCCCAAATCTACAGGTAGGCACTTTGCAAAAAACACCTCTGTTTTCCTTCAAAAATTTGGCTGTGTCCACGTTGCGCTTTGGGGCGTTTCCAGTCGCAGGCGCTTGGCCTACCCACACAAGTGAGGTATCATTTTTATCGGGAGACGTGGGGGAACGCTGGGTGGAAGGAAATTTGTGGCTCCTCTCAGATTCCAGAACTTTCTGCCACAGAAATGTGAGGAACATGTGGTTTTTTAGACAAATTTTGAGGTTTGCAAAGGATTCTGGGTAACAGAACCTGGTCCGAGCCACACAAGTCACCCCATCTTGGATTCCCCTAGGTCTCTAGTTTTCAAAAATGCACAGGTTTGGTAGGTTTCCCTAGGTGGCGGCTGAGCTACAGGCCAAAATCTACAGGTAGGCACTTGGCAAAAAACACCTCTGTTTTCCTTCAAAAATTTGGCTGTGTCCACGTTGCGCTTTGGGGCGTTTCCTGTCGCGGGCGCTAGGCTTACCCACAGAAGTGAGGTATCATTTTTATCGGGAGACGTGTGGGAACGCTGGGTGGAAGGACATTTGTGGCTTCTCTCAGATTCCAGAACTTTCTGCCACAGAAATGTGAGGAACATGTGTTTTTTTAGCCAAATTCTGAGGTTTGTAAAGGATTCTGGGTAACAGAACCTGGTCCGAGCCACACAAGTCACCCCATCTTGGATTCCCCTAGGTCTCTTGTTTTCAGAAATGCACAGGTTTGGTAGGTTTCCCTAGGTGGCGGCTGAGCTACAGTCCAAAATCTACAGGTAGGAACTTTGCAAAAAACACCTCTGTTTTCCTTCAAAAATTTGGCTGTGTCCACGTTGCGCTTTGGGGCGTTTCCTGTCGCGAGCACTAGGCCTACCCACACAAGTGAGGTATCATTTTTATCGGGAGACGTGGGGGAACGATGGGTGGAGGGAAATTTGTGGCTACTCTCAGATTCCAGAACTTTCTGCCACAGAAATGTGAGGAACATATGGTTTTTTAGCCAAATTTTGAGGCTTGCAAAGGATTCTGGGTAACAGAACCTGGTCCGAGCCACACAAGTCACCCCATCTTGGATTCCCCTAGGTCTCTAGTTTTCAGAAATGCACAGGTTTGGTAGGTTTCCCTAGGTGGAGGCTGAGCTACAGGCCAAAATCTACAGGTAGGAACTTTGCAAAAAACACCTCTGTTTTCCTTCAAAAATTTGGCTGTGTCCACGTTGCGCTTTGGGGCGTTTCCTGTCGCGGGCGCTAGGCCTACCCACACAAGTGAGGAATCATTTTTATCGGGAGACGTGGGGGAACGCTGGGTGGAAGGAAATTTGTAGCTCCTCTCAGATTCCAGAACTTTCTGCCACAGAAATGTGAGGAACATGTGTTTTTTTAGCCAAATTTTGAGGTTTGCAAAGGATTCTGGGTAACAGAACCTGGTCAGAGCCACACAAGTCACCCCATCTTGGATTCCCCTAGGTCTCTAGTTTTCAGAAATGCACAGGTTTGGTAGGTTTCCCTAGGTGGCGGCTGAGCTACAGGCCAAAATCTACAGGTAGGAACTTTGCAAAAAACACCTCTGTTTTCCTTCAAAAATTTGGCTGTGTCCACGTTGCGCTTTGGGGCGTTTCCTGTCGCGGGCGCTAGGCCTACCCACACAAGTGAGGTATCATTTTTATCGGGAGACGTGGGGGAACGCTGGGTGGAAGGAAATTTGTGGCTCCTCTCAGATTCCAGAACTTTCTGCCACAGAAATGTGAGGAACATGTGTTTTTTTAGCCAAATTTGTAGGTTTGCAAAGGATTCTGGGTAACAGAACTTGGTCCGAGCCACACAAGTCACCCCATCTTGGATTCCCCTAGGTCTCTAGTTTTCAGAAAAGCACAGGTTTGGTAGGTTTCCCTAGGTGGCGGCTGAGCTACAGGCCAAAATCTACAGGTAGGCCCTTTGCAAAAAACACCTCTGTTTTCCTTCAAAAATTTGGTTGTGTCCACGTTGCGCTTTGGGGCGTCTCCTGTCATGGGCGCTAGGCCTACCCACACAAGTGAGATATCATTTTTATCGGGAGACGTGGGGGAACGCTGGGTGGAAGGAAATTTGTGGCTCCTCTCAGATTCCAGAACTTTCTGCCACAGAAATGTGAGGAACATGTGTTTTTTTGGCCTAATTTTGAGGTTTGCAAAGGATTCTGGGTAACAGAACCTGGTCCGAGCCACACAAGTCACCCCATCTTGGATTCCCCTAGGTCTCTAGTTTTCAGAAATGCACAGGTTTGGTAGGTTTCCCTAGGTGGCGGCTGAGCTACAGGCCCAAATCTACAGGTAGGCACTTTGCAAAAAACACCTCTGTTTTCCTTCAAAAATTTGGCTGTGTCCACGTTGCGCTTTGGGGCGTTTCCTGTCGAAGGCGCTAGGCCTACCCACACAAGTGAGGTATCATTTTTATCGGGAGACGTGGGGGAACGCTGGGTGGAAGGAAATTTGTGGCTCCTCTCAGATTCCAGAATTTTCTGCCACAGAAATGTGAGGAACATGTGGTTTTTTAGACAAATTTTGAAGTTTGCAAAGGATTCTGGGTAACAGAACCTGGTCCGAGCCACACAAGTCACCCCATCTTGGATTCCCCTAGGTCTCTAGTTTTCAAAAATGCACAGGTTTGGTAGGTTTCCCTAGGTGGCGGCTGAGCTACAGGCCAAAATCTACAGGTAGGCACTTGGCAAAAAACACCTCTGTTTTCCTTCAAAAATTTGGCTGTGTCCACGTTGCGCTTTGGGGCGTTTCCTGTCGCGGGCGCTAGGCTTACCCACAGAAGTGAGGTATCATTTTTATCGGGAGACGTGTGGGAACGCTGGGTGGAAGGACATTTGTGGCTTCTCTCAGATTCCAGAACTTTCTGCCACAGAAATGTGAGGAACATGTGTTTTTTTAGCCAAATTCTGAGGTTTGTAAAGGATTCTGGGTAACAGAACCTGGTCCGAGCCACACAAGTCACCCCATCTTGGATTCCCCTAGGTCTCTTGTTTTCAGAAATGCACAGGTTTGGTAGGTTTCCCTAGGTGGCGGCTGAGCTACAGTCCAAAATCTACAGGTAGGAACTTTGCAAAAAACACCTCTGTTTTCCTTCAAAAATTTGGCTGTGTCCACGTTGCGCTTTGGGGCGTTTCCTGTCGCGAGCACTAGGCCTACCCACACAAGTGAGGTATCATTTTTATCGGGAGACGTGGGGGAACGATGGGTGGAGGGAAATTTGTGGCTCCTCTCAGATTCCAGAACTTTCTGCCACAGAAATGTGAGGAACATATGGTTTTTTAGCCAAATTTTGAGGCTTGCAAAGGATTCTGGGTAACAGAACCTGGTCCGAGCCACACAAGTCACCCCATCTTGGATTCCCCTAGGTCTCTAGTTTTCAGAAATGCACAGGTTTGGTAGGTTTCCCTAGGTGGAGGCTGAGCTACAGGCCAAAATCTACAGGTAGGAACTTTGCAAAAAACACCTCTGTTTTCCTTCAAAAATTTGGCTGAGTCCACGTTGCGCTTTGGGGCGTTTCCTGTCGCGGGCGCTAGGCCTACCCACACAAGTGAGGTATCATTTTTATCGGGAGACGTGGGGGAACGCTGGGTGGAAGGAAATTTGTGGCTCCTCTCAGATTCCAGAACTTTCTGCCACAGAAATGTGAGGAACATGTGTTTTTTTAGCCAAATTTTGAGGTTTGCAAAGGATTCTGGGTAACAGAACCTGGTCAGAGCCACACAAGTCACCCCATCTTGGATTCCCCTAGGTCTCTAGTTTTCAGAAATGCACAGGTTTGGTAGGTTTCCCTAGGTGGCGGCTGAGCTACAGGCCAATATCTACAGGTAGGCACTTTGCAAAAAACACCTCTGTTTTCCTTCAAAAATGTGTCTGTGTCCACGTTGCGCTTTGGGACGTTTCCTGTCGCGGGCGCTAGGCCTACCCACACAAGTGAGGTATCATTTTTATCGGGAGACGTGGGGGAACGCTGGGTGGAAGGAAATTTGTGGCTCCTCTCAGATTCCAGAACTTTCTGCCACAGAAATGTGAGGAACATGTGTTTTTTTAGCCAAATTTGTAGGTTTGCAAAGGATTCTGGGTAACAGAACTTGGTCCGAGCCACACAAGTCACCCCATCTTGGATTCCCCTAGGTCTCTAGTTTTCAGAAAAGCACAGGTTTGGTAGGTTTCCCTAGGTGGCGGCTGAGCTACAGGCCAAAATCTACAGGTAGGCCCTTTGCAAAAAACACCTCTGTTTTCCTTCAAAAATTTGGTTGTGTCCACGTTGCGCTTTGGGGCGTCTCCTGTCATGGGCGCTAGGCCTACCCACACAAGTGAGATATCATTTTTATCGGGAGACGTGGGGGAACGCTGGGTGGAAGGAAATTTGTGGCTCCTCTCAGATTCCAGAACTTTCTGCCACAGAAATGTGAGGAACATGTGTTTTTTTGGCCTAATTTTGAGGTTTGCAAAGGATTCTGGGTAACAGAACCTGGTCCGAGCCACACAAGTCACCCCATCTTGGATTCCCCTAGGTCTCTAGTTTTCAGAAAAGCACAGGTTTGGTAGGTTTCCCTAGGTGGCGGCTGAGCTACAGGCCAAAATCTACAGGTAGGCACTTTGCAAAAAACACCTCTGTTTTCCTTCAAAAATGTGGTTGAGTCCACGTTGCGCTTTGGGGCGTTTCCTGTCACGGGCGATAGGCCTACCCACACAAGCGAAGTATCATTTTTATCGGGAGACGTGGGGGAACGCTGGGTGGAAAGAAATTTGTGGCTCCTCTCAGATTCCAGAACTTTCTGCCACAGAAATGTGAGGAACATGTGTTTTTTTAGCCAAATTTTGAGGTTTGCAAAGGATTCTGGGTAACAGAACCTGGTCCGAGCCACACAAGTCACCCCATCTTGGATTCCCCTAGGTCTCTAGTTTTCAGAAATGCACAGGTTTGGTAGGTTTCCCTAGGTGGCGGCTGAGCTACAGGCCAAAATCTACAGGTAGGCACTTTGCAAAAAATACCTCTGTTTTCCTTCAAAAATTTGGCTGTATCCACGTTGCGCTTTGGGGCGTTTCCTGTCGCGGGCGCTAGGCTTACCCATACAAGTGAGGTATCATTTTTATCGGGAGACGTGGGGGAATGCTCGGTGGAAGGAAATTTGGGGCTCCTCTCAGATTACAGAACTTTCTGCCACAGAAATGTGAGGAACATGTGTTTTTTTAGCCAAATTTTGAGGTTTGCAAAGGATTCTGGGTAACAGAACCTGGTCCGAGCCACACAAGTCACCCCATCTTGGATTCCCCTAGGTCTCTAGTTTTCAGAAATGCACAGGTTTGGTAGGTTTCCCTAGGTGGCGGCTGAGCTACAGGCCAAAATCTACAGGTAGGAACTTTGCAAAAAACACCTCTGTTTTCCTTCAAAAATTTGGCTGTGTCCACGTTGCGCTTTGGGGCGTTTCCTGTCGCGGGCACTAGGCCTACCCACACAAGTGAGGTATCATTTTTATCGGGAGACGTGGGGGAACGCTGGGTGGAAGGAATTTTGTGGCTCCTCTCAGATTCCAGAACTTTCTGCCACAGAAATGTGAGGAACATGTGGTTTTTTAGACAAATTTTGAGGCTTGCAAAGGATTCTGGGTAACAGAACCTGGTCCGAGCCACACAAGTCACCCCATCTTGGATTCCCCTAGGTCTCTAGTTTTCAGAAATGCACAGGTTTGGTAGGTTTCCCTAGGTGGCGGCTGAGCTACAGGCCAAAATAAACAGGTAGGCCCTTTGCAAAAAACACCTCTGTTTTCCTTCAAAAATGTGGCTGTGGCCACGTTGCGCTTTGGGGCGTTTCCTGTCGCGGGCGCTAGGCTTACCCACACAAGTGAGGTATCATTTTTATCGGGAGACGTGGGGGAACGCTTGGTGGAAGGAAATTTCTGGCTCCTCTCAGATTCCAGAACTTTCTGCCACAGAAATGTGAGGAACATGTGTTTTTTTAGCCAAATTTTGAGGTCTGCAAAGGATTCTGGGTAACAGAACCTGGTCCGAGCCACACAAGTCACCCCATCTTGGATTCCCCTAGGTCTCTAGTTTTCAGAAATGCACAGGTTTGGTAGGTTTCCCTAGGTGGCGGCTGAGCTACAGGCCAAAATCTACAGGTAGGAACTTTGCAAAAAACACCTCTGTTTTCCTTCAAAAATTTGGCTGTGTCCATGTTGCGCTTTGGGGCGTTTCCTGTCGCGGGCGCTAGGCCTACCCACACAAGTGAGGTATCATTTTTATCGGGAGACGTGGGGGAACGCTGGGTGGAAGGAATTTTGTGGCTCCTCTCAGATTCCAGAACTTTCTGCCACAGAAATGTGAGGAACATGTGTTTTTTTATCCAAATTTTGAGGTTTGCAAAGGATTCTGGGTAACAGAACCTGGTCCGAGCTACACAAGTCACCCCATCTTTGATTCCCCTAGGTCTCTAGTTTTCAGAAATGCACAGGTTTGGTAGGTTTCCCTAGGTGGCGGCTGAGCTACAGGCCCAAATCTACAGGTAGGCACTTTGCAAAAAACACCTCTGTTTTCCTTCAAAAATTTGGCTGTGTCCACGTTGCGCTTTGGGGCGTTTCCTGTCGCAGGCGCTAGGCCTACCCACACAAGTGAGGTATCATTTTTATCGGGAGACGTGGGGGAACGCTGGGTGGAAGGAAATTTGTGGCTCCTCTCAGATTCCAGAACTTTCTGCCACAGAAATGTGAGGAACATGTGGTTTTTTAGACAAATTTTGAGGTTTGCAAAGGATTCTGGGTAACAGAACCTGGTCCGAGCCACACAAGTCACCCCATCTTGGATTCCCCTAGGTCTCTAGTTTTCAGAAATGCACAGGTTTGGTAGGTTTCCCTAGGTTGCGGCTGAGCTACAGGCCAAAATCTACAGGTAGGCACTTGGCAAAAAACACCTCTGTTTTCCTTCAGAAATTTGGCTGTGTCCACGTTGCGCTTTGGGGCGTTTCATGTCGCGGGCGCTAGGCTTACCCACAGAAGTGAGGTATCATTTTTATCGGGAGACGTGTGGGAACGCTGGGTGGAAGGACATTTGTGGCTTCTCTCAGATTCCAGAACTTTCTGCCACAGAAATGTGAGGAACATGTGTTTTTTTAGCCAAATTCTGAGGTTTGTAAAGGATTCTGGGTAACAGAACCTGGTCCGAGCCACACAAGTCACCCCATCTTGGATTCCCCTAGGTCTCTTGTTTTCAGAAATGCACAGGTTTGGTAGGTTTCCCTAGGTGACGGCTGAGCTACAGGCCAAAATCTACAGGTAGGAACTTTGCAAAAAACACCTCTGTTTTCCTTCAAAAATTTGGCTGTGTCCACGTTGCGCTTTGGGGCGTTTCCTGTCGCGAGCACTAGGCCTACCCACACAAGTGAGGTATCATTTTTATCGGGAGACGTGGGGGAACGATGGGTGGAGGGAAATTTGTGGCTCCTCTCAGATTCCAGAACTTTCTGCCACAGAAATGTGAGGAACATATGGTTTTTTAGCCAAATTTTGAGGCTTGCAAAGGATTCTGGGTAACAGAACCTGGTCCGAGCCACACAAGTCACCCCATCTTGGATTCCCCTAGGTCTCTAGTTTTCAGAAATGCACAGGTTTGGTAGGTTTCCCTAGGTGGAGGCTGAGCTACAGGCCAAAATCTACAGGTAGGAACTTTGCAAAAAACACCTCTGTTTTCCTTCAAAAATTTGGCTGTGTCCACGTTGCGCTTTGGGGCGTTTCCTGTCGCGGGCGCTAGGCCTACCCACACAAGTGAGGTATCATTTTTATCGGGAGACGTGGGGGAACGCTGGGTGGAAGGAAATTTGTGGCTCCTCACAGATTCCAGAACTTTCTGCCACAGAAATGTGAGGAACATGTGTTTTTTTAGCCAAATTTTGAGGTTTGCAAAGAATTCTGGGTAACAGAACCTGGTCCGAGCCACACAAGTCACCCCATCTTGGATTCCCCTAGGTCTCTAGTTTTCAGAAATGCACAGGTTTGGTAGGTTTCCCTAGGTGGAGGCTGAGCTACAGGCCAAAATCTACAGGTAGGAACTTTGCAAAAAACACCTCTGTTTTCCTTCAAAAATTTGGCTGTGTCCACGTTGCGCTTTGGGGCGTTTCCTGTCGCGGGCGCTAGGCCTACCCACACAAGTGAGGTATCATTTTTATCGGGAGACGTGGGGGAACGCTGGGTGGAAGGAAATTTGTGGCTCCTCTCAGATTCCAGAACTTTCTGCCACAGAAATGTGAGGAACATGTGTTTTTTTAGCCAAATTTTGAGGTTTGCAAAGAATTCTGGGTAACAGAACCTGGTCCGAGCCACACAAGTCACCCCATCTTGGATTCCCCTAGGTCTCTAGTTTTCAGAAATGCACAGGTTTGGTAGGTTTCCCTAGGTGGCGGCTGAGCTACAGGCCAAAATCTACAGGTAGGCACTTTGCAAAAAACACCTCTGTTTTCCTTCAAAAATGTGTCTGTGTCCACGTTGCGCTTTGGGACGTTTCCTGTCGCGGGCGCTAGGCCTACCCACACAAGTGAGGTATCATTTTTATCGGGAGACGTGGGGGAACGCTGGGTGGAAGGAAATTTGTGGCTCCTCTCAGATTCCAGAACTTTCTGCCACAGAAATGTGAGGAACATGTGTTTTTTTAGCCAAATTTGTAGGTTTGCAAAGGATTCTGGGTAACAGAACTTGGTCCGAGCCACACAAGTCACCCCATCTTGGATTCCCCTAGGTCTCTAGTTTTCAGAAAAGCACAGGTTTGGTAGGTTTCCCTAGGTGGCGGCTGAGCTACAGGCCAAAATCTACAGGTAGGCCCTTTGCAAAAAACACCTCTGTTTTCCTTCAAAAATTTGGTTGTGTCCACGTTGCGCTTTGGGGCGTCTCCTGTCATGGGCGCTAGGCCTACCCACACAAGTGAGATATCATTTTTATCGGGAGACGTGGGGGAACGCTGGGTGGAAGGAAATTTGTGGCTCCTCTCAGATTCCAGAACTTTCTGCCACAGAAATGTGAGGAACATGTGTTTTTTTGGCCTAATTTTGAGGTTTGCAAAGGATTCTGGGTAACAGAACCTGGTCCGAGCCACACAAGTCACCCCATCTTGGATTCCCCTAGGTCTCTAGTTTTCAGAAAAGCACAGGTTTGGTAGGTTTCCCTAGGTGGCGGCTGAGCTACAGGCCAAAATCTACAGGTAGGCACTTTGCAAAAAACACCTCTGTTTTCCTTCAAAAATGTGGTTGAGTCCACGTTGCGCTTTGGGGCGTTTCCTGTCACGGGCGCTAGGCCTACCCACACAAGCGAAGTATCATTTTTATCGGGAGACGTGGGGGAACGCTGGGTGGAAAGAAATTTGTGGCTCCTCTCAGATTCCAGAACTTTCTGCCACAGAAATGTGAGGAACATGTGTTTTTTTAGCCAAATTTTGAGGTTTGCAAAGGATTCTGGGTAACAGAACCTGGTCCGAGCCACACAAGTCACCCCATCTTGGATTCCCCTAGGTCTCTAGTTTTCAGAAATGCACAGGTTTGGTAGGTTTCCCTAGGTGGCGGCTGAGCTACAGGCCAAAATCTACAGGTAGGCACTTTGCAAAAAATACCTCTGTTTTCCTTCAAAAATTTGGCTGTATCCACGTTGCGCTTTGGGGCGTTTCCTGTCGCGGGCGCTAGGCTTACCCATACAAGTGAGGTATCATTTTTATCGGGAGACGTGGGGGAACGCTCGGTGGAAGGAAATTTGTGGCTCCTCTCAGATTACAGAACTTTCTGCCACAGAAATGTGAGGAACATGTGTTTTTTTAGCCAAATTTTGAGGTTTGCAAAGGATTCTGGGTAACAGAACCTGGTCCGAGCCACACAAGTCACCCCATCTTGGATTCCCCTAGGTCTCTAGTTTTCAGAAAAGCACAGGTTTGGTAGGTTTCCCTAGGTGGCGGCTGAGCTACAGGCCAAAATCTACAGGTAGGCCCTTTGCAAAAAACACCTCTGTTTTCCTTCAAAAATTTGGTTGTGTCCACGTTGCGCTTTGGGGCGTCTCCTGTCATGGGCGCTAGGCCTACCCACACAAGTGAGATATCATTTTTATCGGGAGACGTGGGGGAACGCTGGGTGGAAGGAAATTTGTGGCTCCTCTCAGATTCCAGAACTTTCTGCCACAGAAATGTGAGGAACATGTGTTTTTTTGGCCTAATTTTGAGGTTTGCAAAGGATTCTGGGTAACAGAACCTGGTCCGAGCCACACAAGTCACCCCATCTTGGATTCCCCTAGGTCTCTAGTTTTCAGAAAAGCACAGGTTTGGTAGGTTTCCCTAGGTGGCGGCTGAGCTACAGGCCAAAATCTACAGGTAGGCACTTTGCAAAAAACACCTCTGTTTTCCTTCAAAAATGTGGTTGAGTCCACGTTGCGCTTTGGGGCGTTTCCTGTCACGGGCGCTAGGCCTACCCACACAAGCGAAGTATCATTTTTATCGGGAGACGTGGGGGAACGCTGGGTGGAAAGAAATTTGTGGCTCCTCTCAGATTCCAGAACTTTCTGCCACAGAAATGTGAGGAACATGTGTTTTTTTAGCCAAATTTTGAGGTTTGCAAAGGATTCTGGGTAACAGAACCTGGTCCGAGCCACTCAAGTCACCCCATCTTGGATTCCCCTAGGTCTCTAGTTTTCAGAAATGCACAGGTTTGGTAGGTTTCCCTAGGTGGCGGCTGAGCTACAGGCCAAAATCTACAGGTAGGCACTTTGCAAAAAATACCTCTGTTTTCCTTCAAAAATTTGGCTGTATCCACGTTGCGCTTTGGGGCGTTTCCTGTCGCGGGCGCTAGGCTTACCCATACAAGTGAGGTATCATTTTTATCGGGAGACGTGGGGGAACGCTCGGTGGAAGGAAATTTGTGGCTCCTCTCAGATTACAGAACTTTCTGCCACAGAAATGTGAGGAACATGTGTTTTTTTAGCCAAATTTTGAGGTTTGCAAAGGATTCTGGGTAACAGAACCTGGTCCGAGCCACACAAGTCACCCCATCTTGGATTCCCCTAGGTCTCTAGTTTTCAGAAATGCACAGGTTTGGTAGGTTTCCCTAGGTGGCGGCTGAGCTACAGGCCAAAATCTACAGGTAGGAACTTTGCAAAAAACACCTCTGTTTTCCTTCAAAAATTTGGCTGTGTCCACGTTGCGCTTTGGGGCGTTTCCTGTCGCGGGCACTAGGCCTACCCACACAAGTGAGGTATCATTTTTATCGGGAGACGTGGGGGAACGCTGGGTGGAAGGAATTTTGTGGCTCCTCTCAGATTCCAGAACTTTCTGCCACAGAAATGTGAGGAACATGTGGTTTTTTAGACAAATTTTGAGGCTTGCAAAGGATTCTGGGTAACAGAACCTGGTCCGAGCCACACAAGTCACCCCATCTTGGATTCCCCTAGGTCTCTAGTTTTCAGAAATGCACAGGTTTGGTAGTTTTCCCTAGGTGGCGGGTGAGCTACAGGCCAAAATAAACAGGTAGGCCCTTTGCAAAAAACACCTCTGTTTTCCTTCAAAAATGTGGCTGTGGCCACGTTGCGCTTTGGGGCGTTTCCTGTCGCGGGCGCTAGGCTTACCCACACAAGTGAGGTATCATTTTTATCGGGAGACGTGGGGGAACGCTTGGTGGAAGGAAATTTCTGGCTCCTCTCAGATTCCAGAACTTTCTGCCACAGAAATGTGAGGAACATGTGTTTTTTTAGCCAAATTTTGAGGTCTGCAAAGGATTCTGGGTAACAGAACCTGGTCCGAGCCACACAAGTCACCCCATCTTGGATTCCCCTAGGTCTCTAGTTTTCAGAAATGCACAGGTTTGGTAGGTTTCCCTAGGTGGCGGCTGAGCTACAGGCCAAAATCTACAGGTAGGAACTTTGCAAAAAACACCTCTGTTTTCCTTCAAAAATTTGGCTGTGTCCATGTTGCGCTTTGGGGCGTTTCCTGTCGCGGGCGCTAGGCCTACCCACACAAGTGAGGTATCATTTTTATCGGGAGACGTGGGGGAACGCTGGGTGGGAGGAATTTTGTGGCTCCTCTCAGATTCCAGAACTTTCTGCCACAGAAATGTGAGGAACATGTGTTTTTTTATCCAAATTTTGAGGTTTGCAAAGGATTCTGGGTAACAGAACCTGGTCCGAGCTACACAAGTCACCCCATCTTGGATTCCCCTAGGTCTCTAGTTTTCAGAAATGCACAGGTTTGGTAGGTTTCCCTAGGTGGCGGCTGAGCTACAGGCCCAAATCTACAGGTAGGCACTTTGCAAAAAACACCTCTGTTTTCCTTCAAAAATTTGGCTGTGTCCACGTTGCGCTTTGGGGCGTTTCCTGTCGCAGGCGCTAGGCCTACCCACACAAGTGAGGTATCATTTTTATCGGGAGACGTGGGGGAACGCTGGGTGGTAGGAAATTTGTGGCTCCTCTCAGATTCCAGAACTTTCGGCCACAGAAATGTGAGGAACATGTGGTTTTTTAGACAAATTTTGAGGCTTGCAAAGGATTCTGGGTAACAGAACCTGGTCCGAGCCACACAAGTCACCCCATCTTGGATTCCCCTAGGTCTCTAGTTTTCAGAAATGCACAGGTTTGGTAGGTTTCCCTAGGTGGCGGCTGAGCTACAGGCCAAAATCTACAGGTAGGCCCTTTGCAAAAAACACCTCTGTTTTCCTTCAAAAATGTGGCTGTGTCCACGTTGCGCTTTGGGGCGTTTCCTGTCGTGGGCGCTAGGCTTACCCACACAAGTGAGGTATCATTTTTATCGGGATATGTGGGGGAACGCTGGGTGGAAGGAAATTTGTGGCTCCTCTCAGATTCCAGAACTTTCTGCCACAGAAATGTGAGGAGCATGTGTTTTTTTAGCTAAATTTTGAGGTCTGCAAAGGATTCTGGGTAACAGAACCTGGACCGAGCCACACAAGTCACCCCATCTTGGATTCCCCTAGGTCTCTAGTTTTCAGAAATGCACAGGTTTGGTAGGTTTCCCTAGGTGGCGGCTGAGCTACAGGCCAAAATCTACAGGTAGGAACTTTGCAAAAAACACCTCTGTTTTCCTTCAAAAATTTGGCTGTGTCCACGTTGCGCTTTGGGGCGTTTCCTGTCGCGGGCACTAGGCCTACCCACACAAGTGAGGTATCATTTTTATCGTGAGACGTGGGGGAACGCTGGGTGGAAGGAATTTTGTGGCTCCTCTCAGATTCCAGAACTTTCTGCCACAGAAATGTGAGGAACATGTGTTTTTTTAGCAAATTTTGAGATTTGCAAAGGATTCTGGGTAACAGAACCTGGTCCGAGCCACATAAGAACCCCATCTTGGATTCCCCTAGGTCTCTAGTTTTCAGAAATGCACAGGTTTGGTAGGTTTCCCTAGGTGGCAGCTGAGCTACAGGCCAAAATCTACAGGTAGGAACTTTGCAAAAAACACCTCTGTTTTCCTTCAAAAATTTGGCTGTGTCCACGTTGCGCTTTGGGGCGTTTCCTGTCGCGGGCGCTAGGCCTGCCCACACAAGTGAGGTATCATTTTTATCGGGAGACGTGGGGGAACGCTGGGTGGAAGGAATTTTGTGGCTCCTCTCAGATTCCAGAACTTTCTGCCACAGAAATGTGAGGAACATGTGTTTTTTTAGCCAAACTTTGAGGTTTGCAAAGGATTCTGGGTAACAGAACCTGGTCCGAGCCACACAAGTCACCCCATCTTGGATTCCCCTAGGTCTCTAGTTTTCAGAAATGCACAGGTTTGGTAGGTTTCCCTAGGTGGCGGCTGAGCTACAGGCCAAAATCTACAGGTAGGAACTTTGCAAAAAACACCTCTGTTTTCCTTCAAAAATTTGGCTGTGTCCACGTTGCGCTTTGGGGCGTTTCCTGTCGCGGGCACTATGCCTACCCACACAAGTGAGGTATCATTTTTATCGGGAGACGTGGGGGAACGCTGGGTGGAAGGAATTTTGTGGCTCCTCTCAGATTCCAGAACTTTCTGCCACAGAAATGTGAGGAACATGTGGTTTTTTAGACAAATTTTGAGGCTTGCAAAGGATTCTGGGTAACAGAACCTGGTCCGAGCCACACAAGTCACCCCATCTTGGATTCCCCTAGGTCTCTAGTTTTCAGAAATGCACAGGTTTGGTAGGTTTCCCTAGGTGGCGGCTGAGCTACAGGCCAAAATAAACAGGTAGGCCCTTTGCAAAAAACACCTCTGTTTTCCTTCAAAAATGTGGCTGTGGCCACGTTGCGCTTTGGGGCGTTTCCTGTCGCGGGCGCTAGGCTTACCCACACAAGTGAGGTATCATTTTTATCGGGAGACGTGGGGGAACGCTTGGTGGAAGGAAATTTGTGGCTCCTCTCAGATTCCAGAACTTTCTGCCACAGAAATGTGAGGAACATGTGTTTTTTTAGCCAAATTTTGAGGTCTGCAAAGGATTCTGGGTAACAGAACCTGGTCCGAGCCACACAAGTCACCCCATCTTGGATTCCCCTAGGTCTCTAGTTTTCAGAAATGCACAGGTTTGGTAGGTTTCCCTAGGTGGCGGCTGAGCTACAGGCCAAAATCTACAGGTAGGAACTTTGCAAAAAACACCTCTGTTTTCCTTCAAAAATTTGGCTGTGTCCATGTTGCGCTTTGGGGCGTTTCCTGTCGCGGGCGCTAGGCCTACCCACACAAGTGAGGTATCATTTTTATCGGGAGACGTGGGGGAACGCTGGGTGGAAGGAATTTTGTGGCTCCTCTCAGATTCCAGAACTTTCTGCCACAGAAATGTGAGGAACATGTGTTTTTTTATCCAAATTTTGAGGTTTGCAAAGGATTCTGGGTAACAGAACCTGGTCCGAGCTACACAAGTCACCCCATCTTGGATTCCCCTAGGTCTCTAGTTTTCAGAAATGCACAGGTTTGGTAGGTTTCCCTAGGTGGCGGCTGAGCTACAGGCCCAAATCTACAGGTAGGCACTTTGCAAAAAACACCTCTGTTTTCCTTCAAAAATTTGGCTGTGTCCACGTTGCGCTTTGGGGCGTTTCCTGTCGCAGGCGCTAGGCCTACCCACACAAGTGAGGTATCATTTTTATCGGGAGACGTGGGGGAACGCTGGGTGGAAGGAAATTTGTGGCTCCTCTCAGATTCCAGAACTTTCTGCCACAGAAATGTGAGGAACATGTGGTTTTTTAGACAAATTTTGAGGCTTGCAAAGGATTCTGGGTAACAGAAACTGGTCCGAGCCACACAAGTCACCCCATCTTGGATTCCCCTAGGTCTCTAGTTTTCAGAAATGCACAGGTTTGGTAGGTTTCCCTAGGTGGCGGCTGAGCTACAGGCCAAAATCTACAGGTAGGCCCTTTGCAAAAAACACCTCTGTTTTCCTTCAAAATGTGGCTGTGTCCACGTTGCGCTTTGGGGCGTTTCCTGTCGCGGGCGCTAGGCTTACCCACACAAGTGAGGTATCATTTTTATCGGGAGATGTGGGGGAACGCTGGGTGGAAGGAAATTTGTGGCTCCTCTCAGATTCCAGAACTTTCTGCCACAGAAATGTGAGGAACATGTGTTTTTTTAGCCAAATTTTGAGGTCTGCAAAGGATTCTGGGTAACAGAACCTGGTCCGAGCCACACAAGTCACCCCATCTTGGACTCCCCTAGGTCTCTAGTTTTCAGAAATGCACAGGTTTGGTAGGTTTCCCTAGGTGGCGGCTGAGCTACAGGCCAAAATCTACAGGTAGGCACTTTGCAAAAAACACCTCTGTTTTCCTTCAAAAATTTGGCTGTGTCCACGTTGCGCTCTGGGGCGTTTCCTGTCGCAGGCGCTAGGCCTACCCACACAAGTGAGGTATCATTTTTATCGGGAGACGTGGGGGAACGCTGGGTGGAAGGAAATTTGTGGCTCCTCTCAGATTCCAGAACTTTCTGCCACAGAAATGTGAGGAACATGTGTTTTTTTGGCCAAATTTTGAGGTTTGCAAAGGATTCTGGGTAACAGAATCTGGTCCGAGCCACACAAGTCACCCCATCTTGGATTCTCCTAGGTCTCTAGTTTTCAGAAATGCACAGGTTTGGTAGGTTTCCCTAGGTGGCGGCTGAGCTACAGGCCAAAATCTACAGGTAGGCACTTTGCCAAAAACACCTCTGTTTTCCTTCAAAAATGTGGCTGTGTCCACGTTGCGCTTTGGGGCGTTTCCTGTCGCGGGCGCTAGGCCTACCCACACAAGTGAGGTATAATTTTTATCGGGAGACGTGGGGGAACGCTGGGTGGAAGGAATTTTGTGGCTACTCTCAGATTCCAGAACTTTCTGCCACAGAAATGTGAGGAACATTTGTTTTTTTAGCCAAATTTTGAGGTTTGCAAAGGATTTTGGGTAACAGAACCTGGTCCGAGCCACACAAGTCACCCCATCTTGGATTCCCCTAGGTCTCTAGTTTTCAGAAATGCACAGGTTTGGTAGGTTTCCCTAGGTGGCGGCTGAGCTACAGGCCAAAATCTACAGGTAGGCACTTTGCAAAAAACACATCTGTTTTCCTTCAAAAATTTGGCTGTGTCCACGTTGCGCTTTGGGGCGTTTCCTGTCGCGGGCGCTAGGCCTACCCACACAACTGAGGTATCATTTTTATCGGGAGACATGGGGGAACGCTGGGTGGAAGGAAATTTGTGGCTCCTCCCAGATTCCAGAACTTTCTGCCACAGAAATGTGTGGAACATGTGGTTTTTTAGCCAAATTTTGAGGATTGCAAAGGATTCTGGGTAACAGAACCTGGTCCGAGCCACACAAGTCACCCCATCTGGGATTCCCCTCGGTCTCTAGTTTTCAGAAATGCACAGGTTTGGTAGCTTTCCCGAGGTGGCGGCTGAGCTACAGGCCAAAATCTACAGGTAGGCACTTTGCAAAAAACACCTCTGTTTTCCTTCAAAAATATGGCTGTGTCCACGTTGCGCTTTGGGGCGTTTCCTGTTGCGGGCGCTAGGCCGACCCACACAAGTGAGGTATCATTTTTATCGTGAGACGTGGGGGAATGCTGGGTGGAAGGAATTTTGTGGCTCCTCTCAGATTTCAGAACTTTCTGCCACAGAAATGTGAGGAACATGTGTTTTTTTAGCAAATTTTGAGATTTGCAAAGGATTCTGGGTAACAGAACCTGGTCCGAGCCACACAAGTCACCCCATCTTGGATTCCCCTAGGTCTCTAGTTTTCAGAAATGCACAGGTTTGGTAGGTTTCCCTAGGTGGCAGCTGAGCTACAGGCCAAAATCTACAGGTAGGAACTTTGCAAAAAACACCTCTGTTTTCCTTCAAAAATTTGGCTGTGTCCACGATGCGCTTTGGGGCGTTTCCTGTCGCGGGCGCTAGGCCTACCCACACAAGTGAGGTATCATTTTTATCGGGAGACGTGGGGGAACGCTGGGTGGAAGGAATTTTGTGGCTCCTCTCAGATTCCAGAACTTTCTGCCACAGAAATGTGAGGAACATGTGTTTTTTTAGCCATATTTTGAGGTTTGCAAAGGATTCTGGGTAACAGAACCTGGTCCGAGCCACACAAGTCACCCCATCTTGGATTCCCCTAGGTCTCTAGTTTTCAGAAATGCACAGGTTTGGTAGGTTTCCCTAGGTGGCGGCTGAGCTATAGGCCAAAATCTACAGGTAGGCACTTTGCAAAAAACACCTCTGTTTTCCTTCAAAAATTTGGCTGTGTCCACGTTGCGCTTTGGGGCGATTCCTGTCGCGGGCGCTAGGCCTACCCACACAAGTGAGGTATCATTTTTATCGGGAGATGTGGGGGAACGCTGGGTGGAAGGGAATTTGTGGCTCCTCTCAGCGTCCAGAACTTTCTGCCACAGAAATGTGAGGAACATGTGTTTTTTTGGCCAAATTTTGAGGTTTGCAAAGGATTCTGGGTAACAGAACCTGGTCAGAACCACACAAGTCACCCCATCTTGGATTCCCCTAGGTCTCTAGTTTTCAGAAATGCACAGGTTTGATAGGTTTCCCTAGGTGGCGGCTGAGCTATAGGCCAAAATCTACAGGTAGGCACTTTGCAAAAAACACCTCTGTTTTCCTTCAAAAATTTGGCTGTGTCTACGTTGCGCTTTGGGACGTTTCCTGTCGCGGGCGCTAGGCCTACCCACACAAGTGAGGTATCATTTTTATCGGGAGACGTGGGGGAACGCTGGGTGGAAGAAAATTTGTGGCTCCTCTCAGATTCCTGAACTTTCTGCCACAGAAATTTGAGGAACATGTGTTTTTTTAGCCAAATTTTGAGGTGTGCAAAGGATTCTGGGTAACAGAACCTGGTCCGAGCCACACAAGTCACCCCATCCTGGATTCCCCTAGGTCTCTAGTTTTCAGAAATGCACAGGTTTGGTAGGTTTCCCTGGGAGGCGGCTGAGCTACAGGCCAAAATCTACAGGTAGGCACTTTGCAAAAAACACCTCTGTTTTCCTTCAAAAATTTGGTTGTGTCCACGTTGCGCTTTGGGGCGATTCCTGTCGCGGGCGCTAGGCCTACCCACACAAGTGAGGTATCATTTTTATCGGGAGATGTGGGGGAACGCTGGGTGGAAGGAAATTTGTGGCTCCTCTCAGCGTCCAGAACTTTCTGCCACAGAAATGTGAGGAACATGTGTTTTTTTGGCCAAATTTTGAGGTTTGCAAAGGATTCTGGGTAACAGAACCTGGTCAGAACCACACAAGTCACCCCATCTTGGATTCCCCTAGGTCTCTAGTTTTCAGAAATGCACAGGTTTGGTAGGTTTCCCTAGGTGGCGGCTGAGCTACAGGTCAAAATCTACAGGTAGGCACTTTGCAAAAAACACCTCTGTTTTCCTTCAAAAATTTGTCTGTGTCCACGTTGCGCTTTGGGGCGTTTCCTGTCGCGGGCGCTAGGCCTACCCACACAAGTGAGGTATCATTTTTATCGGGAGACATGGGGGAACGCTGGGTGGAAGGAAATTTGTGGCTCCTCCCAGATTCCAGAACTTTCTGCCACAGAAATGTGAGGAACATATGGTTTTTTAGCCAAATTTTTAGGCTTTTCAAGGTTTCTGGCTAACAGAACCTGGTCCGAGCCACACAAGTCACCCCATCTTGGATTCCCCTACGTCTCTAGTTTTCAGAAATGCACAGGTTTGGTAGCTTTCCCTAGGTGGCGGCTGAGCTACAGGCCAAAATCTACAGGTAGGCACTTTGCAAAAAACACCTCTGTTTTCCTTCAAAAATTTGGCTGTGTCCACGTTGCGCTTTGGGGCGTTTCCTGTCGCGGGCGCTAGGCCTACCCACACAAGTGAGGTATCATTTTTATCGGGAGACGTGGGGGAACGCTGGGTGGAAGGAAATTTGTGGTTCCTCTCAGATTCCAGAACTTTCTGCCACAGAAATGTGAGGAACATGTGGTTTTTTAGCCAAATTTTGAGGCTTTTCAAGGTTTCTGGGTAACAGAACCTGGTCCGAGCCACACAAGTCAACCCATCTTGGATTCCCCTAGGTCTCTAGTTTTCAGAAATGCACAGGTTTGGTAGGTTTCCCTAGGTGGCGGCTGAGCTACAGGCCAAAATCTACAGGTAGGCACTTTGCAAAAAACACCTCTGTTTTCCTTTAAAAATTTGGCTGTGTCCACGTTGCGCTTAGGGGCGTTTCCTGTCGCGGGCGCTAGGCCTACCCACACAAGTGAGGTATCATTTTTATCGGGAGACGTGGGGGAACACTGGGTGGGAGGAAATTTGTGGCTCCTCTCAGATTCCAGAACTTTCTGCCACAGAAATGTGAGGAACATGTGTTTTTTTAGCCAAATATTGAGGTTTGCAAAGGATTCTGGGTAACAGAACCTGGTCCGAGCCACACAAGTCACCCCATCTTGGATTCCCCTAGGTATCTAGTTTTCAGAAATGCAGAGGTTTGGTAGGTTTCCCTAGGTGGCGGCTGAGCTACAGGCCAAAATCTACAGGTAGGCACTTTGCAAAAAACACCTCTGTTTTCCTTCAAAAATTTGGCTGTGTCCACGTCGCGCTTTGGGGCGTTTCCTGTCGCGGGGGCTAGGCTTACCCACACAAGTGTGGTATCATTTTTATCGGGAGACGTGGGGGAATGCTGGGTGGAAGGAAATTTGTGGCTCCTCTCAGATTCCAGAACTTTCTGCCACAGAAATGTGAGGAACATGTGTTTTTTTAGCCAAATTTTGAGGTCTGCAAAGGATTCTGGGTAACAGAACCTGGTCCGAGCCACACAAGTCACCCCATCTTGGATTCCCCTAGGTCTCTAGTTTTCAGAAATGCACAGGTTTGATAGGTTTCCCTAGGTGGCGGCTGAGCTATAGGCCAAAATCTACAGGTAGGCACTTTGCAAAAAACACCTCTGTTTTCCTTCAAAAATTTGGCTGTGTCTACGTTGCGCTTTGGGACGTTTCCTGTCGCGGGCGCTAGGCCTACCCACACAAGTGAGGTATCATTTTTATCGGGAGACGTGGGGGAACGCTGGGTGGAAGAAAATTTGTGGCTCCTCTCAGATTCCTGAACTTTCTGCCACAGAAATTTGAGGAACATGTGTTTTTTTAGCCAAATTTTGAGGTTTGCAAAGGATTCTGGGTAACAGAACCTGGTCCGAGCCACACAAGTCACCCCATCCTGGATTCCCCTAGGTCTCTAGTTTTCAGAAATGCACAGGTTTGGTAGGTTTCCCTAGGAGGCGGCTGAGCTACAGGCCAAAATCTACAGGTAGGCACTTTGCAAAAAACACCTCTGTTTTCCTTCAAAAATTTGGTTGTGTCCACGTTGCGCTTTGGGGCGATTCCTGTCGCGGGCGCTAGGCCTACCCACACAAGTGAGGTATCATTTTTATCGGGAGATGTGGGGGAACGCTGGGTGGAAGGAAATTTGTGGCTCCTCTCAGCGTCCAGAACTTTCTGCCACAGAAATGTGAGGAACATGTGTTTTTTTGGCCAAATTTTGAGGTTTGCAAAGGATTCTGGGTAACAGAACCTGGTCAGAACCACACAAGTCACCCCATCTTGGATTCCCCTAGGTCTCTAGTTTTCAGAAATGCACAGGTTTGGTAGGTATCCCTAGGTGGCGGCTGAGCTACAGGCCAAAATCTACAGGTAGGCACTTTGCAAAAAACACCTCTGTTTTCCTTCAAAAATTTGTCTGTGTCCACGTTGCGCTTTGGGGCGTTTCCTGTCGCGGGCGCTAGGCCTACCCACACAAGTGAGGTATCATTTGTATCGGGAGATGCGGGGGAACGCTTGGTGGAAGGAAATTTGTGGCTCCTCTCAGATTCCAGAACTTTCTGCCACAGAAATGTGAGGAACATGTGTTTTTTTCGCTAAATTTTGAGGTTTGCAAAGGATTCTGGGTAACAGAACCTGGTCCGAGCCACACAAGTCACCCCATCTTGGACTCCCCTAGGTCTCTAGTTTTCAGAAATGCACAGGTTTGGTAGGTTTCCCTAGGTGGCGGCTGAGCTACAGGCCAAAATCTACAGGTAGGCACTTTGCAAAAAACACCTCTGTTTTCCTTCAAAAATTTGGCTGTGTCCACGTTGCGCTCTTGGGCGTTTCCTGTCGCAGGCGCTAGGCCTACCCACACAAGTGAGGTATCATTTTTATCGGGAGACGTGGGGGAACGCTGGGTGGAAGGAAATTTGTGGCTCCTCTCAGATTCCAGAACTTTCTGCCACAGAAATGTGAGGAACATGTGTTTTTTTGGCCAAATTTTGAGGTTTGCAAAGGATTCTGGGTAACAGAATCTGGTCCGAGCCACACAAGTCACCCCATCTTGGATTCTCCTAGGTCTCTAGTTTTCAGAAATGCACAGGTTTGGTAGGTTTCCCTAGGTGGCGGCTGAGCTACAGGCCAAAATCTACAGGTAGGCACTTTGCCAAAAACACCTCTGTTTTCCTTCAAAAATTTGGCTGTGTCCACGTTGCGCTTTGGGGCGTTTCCTGTTGCGGGCACTAGGCCTACCCACACAAGTGAGGTATCATTTTTATCGGGAGACGTGGGGGAACGCTGGGTGGAAGGAATTTTGTGGCTACTCTCAGATTCCAGAACTTTCTGCCACAGAAATGTGAGGAACATTTGTTTTTTTAACCAAATTTTGAGTTTTGCAAAGGATTTTGGGTAACAGAACCTGGTCCGAGCCACACAAGTCACCCCATCTTGGATTCCCCTAGGTCTCTAGTTTTCAGAAATGCACAGGTTTGGTAGGTTTCCCTAGGTGGCGGCTGAGCTACAGGCCAAAATCTACAGGTAGGCACTTTGCAAAAAACACATCTGTTTTCCTTCAAAAATTTGGCTGTGTCCACGTTGCGCTTTGGGGCGTTTCCTGTCGCGGGCGCTAGGCCTACCCACACAAGTGAGGTATCATTTTTATCGGGAGACATGGGGGAACGCTGGGTGGAAGGAAATTTGTGGCTCCTCCCAGATTCCAGAACTTTCTGCCACAGAAATGTGAGGAACATGTGGTTTTTTAGCCAAATTTTGAGGATTGCAAAGGATTCTGGGTAACAGAACCTGGTCCGAGCCACACAAGTCACCCCATCCTGGATTCCCCTAGGTCTCTAGTTTTCAGAAATGCACAGGTTTGGTAGGTTTCCCTGGGAGGCGGCTGAGCTACAGGCCAAAATCTACAGGTAGGCACTTTGCAAAAAACACCTCTGTTTTCCTTCAAAAATTTGGTTGTGTCCACGTTGCGCTTTGGGGCGATTCCTGTCGCGGGCGCTAGGCCTACCCACACAAGTGAGGTATCATTTTTATCGGGAGATGTGGGGGAACGCTGGGTGGAAGGAAATTTGTGGCTCCTCTCAGCGTCCAGAACTTTCTGCCACAGAAATGTGAGGAACATGTGTTTTTTTGGCCAAATTTTGAGGTTTGCAAAGGATTCTGGGTAACAGAACCTGGTCAGAACCACACAAGTCACCCCATCTTGGATTCCCCTAGGTCTCTAGTTTTCAGAAATGCACAGGTTTGGTAGGTTTCCCTAGGTGGCGGCTGAGCTACAGGTCAAAATCTACAGGTAGGCACTTTGCAAAAAACACCTCTGTTTTCCTTCAAAAATTTGTCTGTGTCCACGTTGCGCTTTGGGGCGTTTCCTGTCGCGGGCGCTAGGCCTACCCACACAAGTGAGGTATCATTTTTATCGGGAGACATGGGGGAACGCTGGGTGGAAGGAAATTTGTGGCTCCTCCCAGATTCCAGAACTTTCTGCCACAGAAATGTGAGGAACATATGGTTTTTTAGCCAAATTTTTAGGCTTTTCAAGGTTTCTGGCTAACAGAACCTGGTCCGAGCCACACAAGTCACCCCATCTTGGATTCCCCTACGTCTCTAGTTTTCAGAAATGCACAGGTTTGGTAGCTTTCCCTAGGTGGCGGCTGAGCTACAGGCCAAAATCTACAGGTAGGCACTTTGCAAAAAACACCTCTGTTTTCCTTCAAAAATTTGGCTGTGTCCACGTTGCGCTTTGGGGCGTTTCCTGTCGCGGGCGCTAGGCCTACCCACACAAGTGAGGTATCATTTTTATCGGGAGACGTGGGGGAACGCTGGGTGGAAGGAAATTTGTGGTTCCTCTCAGATTCCAGAACTTTCTGCCACAGAAATGTGAGGAACATGTGGTTTTTTAGCCAAATTTTGAGGCTTTTCAAGGTTTCTGGGTAACAGAACCTGGTCCGAGCCACACAAGTCAACCCATCTTGGATTCCCCTAGGTCTCTAGTTTTCAGAAATGCACAGGTTTGGTAGGTTTCCCTAGGTGGCGGCTGAGCTACAGGCCAAAATCTACAGGTAGGCACTTTGCAAAAAACACCTCTGTTTTCCTTTAAAAATTTGGCTGTGTCCACGTTGCGCTTAGGGGCGTTTCCTGTCGCGGGCGCTAGGCCTACCCACACAAGTGAGGTATCATTTTTATCGGGAGACGTGGGGGAACACTGGGTGGGAGGAAATTTGTGGCTCCTCTCAGATTCCAGAACTTTCTGCCACAGAAATGTGAGGAACATGTGTTTTTTTAGCCAAATATTGAGGTTTGCAAAGGATTCTGGGTAACAGAACCTGGTCCGAGCCACACAAGTCACCCCATCTTGGATTCCCCTAGGTATCTAGTTTTCAGAAATGCAGAGGTTTGGTAGGTTTCCCTAGGTGGCGGCTGAGCTACAGGCCAAAATCTACAGGTAGGCACTTTGCAAAAAACACCTCTGTTTTCCTTCAAAAATTTGGCTGTGTCCACGTCGCGCTTTGGGGCGTTTCCTGTCGCGGGGGCTAGGCTTACCCACACAAGTGTGGTATCATTTTTATCGGGAGACGTGGGGGAATGCTGGGTGGAAGGAAATTTGTGGCTCCTCTCAGATTCCAGAACTTTCTGCCACAGAAATGTGAGGAACATGTGTTTTTTTAGCCAAATTTTGAGGTCTGCAAAGGATTCTGGGTAACAGAACCTGGTCCGAGCCACACAAGTCACCCCATCTTGGATTCCCCTAGGTCTCTAGTTTTCAGAAATGCACAGGTTTGATAGGTTTCCCTAGGTGGCGGCTGAGCTATAGGCCAAAATCTACAGGTAGGCACTTTGCAAAAAACACCTCTGTTTTCCTTCAAAAATTTGGCTGTGTCTACGTTGCGCTTTGGGACGTTTCCTGTCGCGGGCGCTAGGCCTACCCACACAAGTGAGGTATCATTTTTATCGGGAGACGTGGGGGAACGCTGGGTGGAAGAAAATTTGTGGCTCCTCTCAGATTCCTGAACTTTCTGCCACAGAAATTTGAGGAACATGTGTTTTTTTAGCCAAATTTTGAGGTTTGCAAAGGATTCTGGGTAACAGAACCTGGTCCGAGCCACACAAGTCACCCCATCCTGGATTCCCCTAGGTCTCTAGTTTTCAGAAATGCACAGGTTTGGTAGGTTTCCCTAGGAGGCGGCTGAGCTACAGGCCAAAATCTACAGGTAGGCACTTTGCAAAAAACACCTCTGTTTTCCTTCAAAAATTTGGTTGTGTCCACGTTGCGCTTTGGGGCGATTCCTGTCGCGGGCGCTAGGCCTACCCACACAAGTGAGGTATCATTTTTATCGGGAGATGTGGGGGAACGCTGGGTGGAAGGAAATTTGTGGCTCCTCTCAGCGTCCAGAACTTTCTGCCACAGAAATGTGAGGAACATGTGTTTTTTTGGCCAAATTTTGAGGTTTGCAAAGGATTCTGGGTAACAGAACCTGGTCAGAACCACACAAGTCACCCCATCTTGGATTCCCCTAGGTCTCTAGTTTTCAGAAATGCACAGGTTTGGTAGGTATCCCTAGGTGGCGGCTGAGCTACAGGCCAAAATCTACAGGTAGGCACTTTGCAAAAAACACCTCTGTTTTCCTTCAAAAATTTGTCTGTGTCCACGTTGCGCTTTGGGGCGTTTCCTGTCGCGGGCGCTAGGCCTACCCACACAAGTGAGGTATCATTTGTATCGGGAGATGCGGGGGAACGCTTGGTGGAAGGAAATTTGTGGCTCCTCTCAGATTCCAGAACTTTCTGCCACAGAAATGTGAGGAACATGTGTTTTTTTCGCTAAATTTTGAGGTTTGCAAAGGATTCTGGGTAACAGAACCTGGTCCGAGCCACACAAGTCACCCCATCTTGGACTCCCCTAGGTCTCTAGTTTTCAGAAATGCACAGGTTTGGTAGGTTTCCCTAGGTGGCGGCTGAGCTACAGGCCAAAATCTACAGGTAGGCACTTTGCAAAAAACACCTCTGTTTTCCTTCAAAAATTTGGCTGTGTCCACGTTGCGCTCTTGGGCGTTTCCTGTCGCAGGCGCTAGGCCTACCCACACAAGTGAGGTATCATTTTTATCGGGAGACGTGGGGGAACGCTGGGTGGAAGGAAATTTGTGGCTCCTCTCAGATTCCAGAACTTTCTGCCACAGAAATGTGAGGAACATGTGTTTTTTTGGCCAAATTTTGAGGTTTGCAAAGGATTCTGGGTAACAGAATCTGGTCCGAGCCACACAAGTCACCCCATCTTGGATTCTCCTAGGTCTCTAGTTTTCAGAAATGCACAGGTTTGGTAGGTTTCCCTAGGTGGCGGCTGAGCTACAGGCCAAAATCTACAGGTAGGCACTTTGCCAAAAACACCTCTGTTTTCCTTCAAAAATTTGGCTGTGTCCACGTTGCGCTTTGGGGCGTTTCCTGTTGCGGGCACTAGGCCTACCCACACAAGTGAGGTATCATTTTTATCGGGAGACGTGGGGGAACGCTGGGTGGAAGGAATTTTGTGGCTACTCTCAGATTCCAGAACTTTCTGCCACAGAAATGTGAGGAACATTTGTTTTTTTAACCAAATTTTGAGTTTTGCAAAGGATTTTGGGTAACAGAACCTGGTCCGAGCCACACAAGTCACCCCATCTTGGATTCCCCTAGGTCTCTAGTTTTCAGAAATGCACAGGTTTGGTAGGTTTCCCTAGGTGGCGGCTGAGCTACAGGCCAAAATCTACAGGTAGGCACTTTGCAAAAAACACATCTGTTTTCCTTCAAAAATTTGGCTGTGTCCACGTTGCGCTTTGGGGCGTTTCCTGTCGCGGGCGCTAGGCCTACCCACACAAGTGAGGTATCATTTTTATCGGGAGACATGGGGGAACGCTGGGTGGAAGGAAATTTGTGGCTCCTCCCAGA
Organism: Pleurodeles waltl; assembly: GCF_031143425.1. NCBI lineage: Eukaryota > Metazoa > Chordata > Amphibia > Caudata > Salamandridae > Pleurodeles > Pleurodeles waltl. The sequence goes on along the minus strand of NW_027149977.1, from coordinate 68,375 downwards.
TTCCAGAACTTTCTGCCACAGAAATGTGAGGAACATGTGGTTTTTTAGCCAAATTTTGAGGATTGCAAAGGATTCTGGGTAACAGAACCTGGTCCGAGCCACACAAGTCACCCCATCTGGGATTCCCCTAGGTCTCTAGTTTTCAGAAATGCACAGGTTTGGTAGCTTTCCCGAGGTGGCGGCTGAGCTACAGGCCAAAATCTACAGGTAGGCACTTTGCAAAAAACACCTCTGTTTTCCTTCAAAAATATGGCTGTGTCCACGTTGCGCTTTGGGGCGTTTCCTGTCTCGGGCGCTAGGCCGACCCACACAAGTGAGGTATCATTTTTATCGTGAGACGTGGGGGAATGCTGGGTGGAAGGAATTTTGTGGCTCCTCTCAGATTTCAGAACTTTCTGCCACAGAAATGTGAGGAACATGTGTTTTTTTAGCAAATTTTGAGATTTGCAAAGGATTCTGGGTAACAGAACCTGGTCCGAGCCACACAAGTCACCCCATCTTGGATTCCCCTAGGTCTCTAGTTTTCAGAAATGCACAGGTTTGGTAGGTTTCCCTAGGTGGCAGCTGAGCTACAGGCCAAAATCTACAGGTAGGAACTTTGCAAAAAACACCTCTGTTTTCCTTCAAAAATTTGGCTGTGTCCACGTTGCGCTTTGGGGCGTTTCCTGTCGCGGGCGCTAGGCCTGCCCACACAAGTGAGGTATCATTTTTATCGGGAGACGTGGGGGAACGCTGGGTGGAAGGAATTTTGTGGCTCCTCTCAGATTCCAGAACTTTCTGCCACAGAAATGTGAGGAACATGTGTTTTTTTAGCCAAACTTTGAAGTTTGCAAAGGATTCTGGGTAACAGAACCTGGTCCGAGCCACACAAGTCACCCCATCTTGGATTCCCCTAGGTCTCTAGTTTTCAGAAATGCACAGGTTTGGTAGGTTTCCCTAGGTGGCGGCTGAGCTACAGGCCAAAATCTACAGGTAGGCACTTTGCAAAAAACACCTCTGTTTTCCTTCAAAAATTTGGCTGTGTCCACGTTGCGCTTTGGGGCGTTTCCTGTCGCGGGCGCTAGGCCTACCCACACAAGTGAGTTATCATTTTTATCGGGAGACGTGGGGGAACGCTGGGTGGAAGGAATTTTGTGGCTCCTCTCAGATTCCAGAACTTTCTGCCACAGAAATGTGAGGAACATGTGTTTTTTTAGCCATATTTTGAGGTTTGCAAAGGATTCTGGGTAACAGAACCTGGTCCGAGCCACACAAGTCACCCCATCTTGGATTCCCCTAGGTCTCTAGTTTTCAGAAATGCACAGGTTTGGTAGGTTTCCCTAGGTGGCGGCTGAGCTATAGGCCAAAATCTACAGGTAGGCACTTTGCAAAAAACACCTCTGTTTTCCTTCAAAAATTTGGCTGTGTCCACGTTGCGCTTTGGGGCGATTCCTGTCGCGGGCGCTAGGCCTACCCACACAAGTGAGGTATCATTTTTATCGGGAGATGTGGGGGAACGCTGGGTGGAAGGGAATTTGTGGCTCCTCTCAGCGTCCAGAACTTTCTGCCACAGAAATGTGAGGAACATGTGTTTTATTTGGCCAAATTTTGAGGTTTGCAAAGGATTCTGGGTAACAGAACCTGGTCAGAACCACACAAGTCACCCCATCTTGGATTCCCCTAGGTCTCTAGTTTTCAGAAATGCACAGGTTTGATAGGTTTCCCTAGGTGGCGGCTGAGCTATAGGCCAAAATCTACAGGTAGGCACTTTGCAAAAAACACCTCTGTTTTCCTTCAAAAATTTGGTTGTGTCCACGTTGCGCTTTGGGGCGATTCCTGTCGCGGGCGCTAGGCCTACCCACACAAGTGAGGTATCATTTTTATCGGGAGATGTGGGGGAACGCTGGGTGGAAGGAAATTTGTGGCTCCTCTCAGCGTCCAGAACTTTCTGCCACAGAAATGTGAGGAACATGTGTTTTTTTGGCCAAATTTTGAGGTTTGCAAAGGATTCTGGGTAACAGAACCTGGTCAGAACCACACAAGTCACCCCATCTTGGATTCCCCTAGGTCTCTAGTTTTCAGAAATGCACAGGTTTGGTAGGTTTCCCTAGGTGGCGGCTGAGCTACAGGTCAAAATCTACAGGTAGGCACTTTGCAAAAAACACCTCTGTTTTCCTTCAAAATTTTGGCTGTGTCCACGTTGCGCTTTGGGGCGTTTCCTGTCGCGGGCGCTAGGCCTACCCAGACAAGTGAGGTATCATTTTTATCGGGAGACGTGGGGGAACGCTGGGTGGAAGGAAATTTGTGGCTCCTCCCAGATTCCAGAACTTTCTGCCACAGAAATGTGAGGAACATGTGGTTTTTTAGACAAATTTTGAGGTTTGCAAAGGATTTTGGGTAACAGAATCTGGTCCGAGCCACACAAGTCACCCCATCTGGGATTCCCCAAGGTCTCTAGTTTTCAGAAATGCACAGGTTTGGTAGGTTTCCCTAGGTGGCGGCTGAGCTACAGGCCAAAAAATACAGGTAGGCACTTTGCAAAAAACACCTCTGTTTTCCTTCAAAAATTTGTCTGTGTCCACGTTGCGCTTTGGGGCGTTTCCTGTCGCGGGCGCTAGGCCTCCCCACACAAGTGAGGTATCATTTTTATCGGGAGACGTGGGGGAACGCTGGGTGGAAGGAAATTTGTGGCTCCTCCCAGATTCCAGAACTTTCTGCCACAGAAATGTGAGGAACATGTGGTTTTTTAGACAAATTTTGAGGTTTGCAAAGGATTCTGGGTAACAGAACCTGGTCCGAGCCACACAAGTCATCCCATTTTGGATTCCCCTAGGTCTCTAGTTTTCAGAAATGCACAGGTTTGGTAGCTTTCCCTAGGTGGCGGCTGAGCTACAGGCCAAAATCTACAGGTAGGCACTTTGCAAAAAACACCTCTGTTTTCCTTCAAAAATTTGTCTGTGTCCACGTTGCGCTTTGGGGCGTTTCCTGTCGCGGGCGCTAGGCCTACCCACACAAGTGAGGTATCATTTTTATCGGGAGACATGGGGGAACGCTGGGTGGAAGGAAATTTGTGGCTCCTCCCAGATTCCAGAACTTTCTGCCACAGAAATGTGAGGAACATGTGGTTTTTTAGCCAAATTTTTAGGCTTTTCAAGGTTTCTGGCTAACAGAACCTGGTCCGAGCCACACAAGTCACCCCATCTTGGATTCCCCTAGGTCTCTAGTTTTCAGAAATGCACAGGTTTGGTAGCTTTCCCTAGGTGGCGGCTGAGCTACAGGCCAAAATCTACAGGTAGGCACTTTGCAAAAAACACCTCTGTTTTCCTTCAAAAATTTGGCTGTGTCCACGTTGCGCTTTGGGGCGTTTCCTGTCGCGGGCGCTAGGCCTACCCACACAAGTGAGGTATCATTTGTATCGGGAGATGCGGGGGAACGCTTGGTGGAAGGAAATTTGTGGCTCCTCTCAGATTCCAGAACTTTCTGCCACAGAAATGTGAGGAACATGTGTTTTTTTCGCTAAATTTTGAGGTTTGCAAAGGATTCTGGGTAACAGAACCTGGTCCGAGCCACACAAGTCACCCCATCTTGGACTCCCCTAGGTCTCTAGTTTTCAGAAATGCACAGGTTTGGTAGGTTTCCCTAGGTGGCGGCTGAGCTACAGGCCAAAATCTACAGGTAGGCACTTTGCAAAAAACACCTCTGTTTTCCTTCAAAAATTTGGCTGTGTCCACGTTGCGCTCTGGGGCGTTTCCTGTCGCAGGCGCTAGGCCTACCCACACAAGTGAGGTATCATTTTTATCGGGAGACGTGGGGGAACGCTGGGTGGAAGGAAATTTGTGGCTCCTCTCAGATTCCAGAACTTTCTGCCACAGAAATGTGAGGAACATGTGTTTTTTTGGCCAAATTTTGAGGTTTGCAAAGGATTCTGGGTAACAGAATCTGGTCCGAGCCACACAAGTCACCCCATCTTGGATTCTCCTAGGTCTCTAGTTTTCAGAAATGCACAGGTTTGGTAGGTTTCCCTAGGTGGCGGCTGAGCTACAGGCCAAAATCTACAGGTAGGCACTTTGCCAAAAACACCTCTGTTTTCCTTCAAAAATTTGGCTGTGTCCACGTTGCGCTTTGGGGCGTTTCCTGTTGCGGGCACTAGGCCTACCCACACAAGTGAGGTATCATTTTTATCGGGAGACGTGGGGGAACGCTGGGTGGAAGGAATTTTGTGGCTACTCTCAGATTCCAGAACTTTCTGCCACAGAAATGTGAGGAACATTTGTTTTTTTAACCAAATTTTGAGTTTTGCAAAGGATTTTGGGTAACAGAACCTGGTCCGAGCCACACAAGTCACCCCATCTTGGATTCCCCTAGGTCTCTAGTTTTCAGAAATGCACAGGTTTGGTAGGTTTCCCTAGGTGGCGGCTGAGCTACAGGCCAAAATCTACAGGTAGGCACTTTGCAAAAAACACATCTGTTTTCATTCAAAAATTTGGCTGTGTCCACGTTGCGCTTTGGGGCGTTTCCTGTCGCGGGCGCTAGGCCTACCCACACAAGTGAGGTATCATTTTTATCGGGAGACATGGGGGAACGCTGGGTGGAAGGAAATTTGTGGCTCCTCCCAGATTCCAGAACTTTCTGCCACAGAAATGTGAGGAACATGTGGTTTTTTAGCCAAATTTTGAGGATTGCAAAGGATTCTGGGTAACAGAACCTGGTCCGAGCCACACAAGTCACCCCATCTGGGATTCCCCTAGGTCTCTAGTTTTCAGAAATGCACAGGTTTGGTAGCTTTCCCGAGGTGGCGGCTGAGCTACAGGCCAAAATCTACAGGTAGGCACTTTGCAAAAAACACCTCTGTTTTCCTTCAAAAATATGGCTGTGTCCACGTTGCGCTTTGGGGCGTTTCCTGTCTCGGGCGCTAGGCCGACCCACACAAGTGAGGTATCATTTTTATCGTGAGACGTGGGGGAATGCTGGGTGGAAGGAATTTTGTGGCTCCTCTCAGATTTCAGAACTTTCTGCCACAGAAATGTGAGGAACATGTGTTTTTTTTAGCAAATTTTGAGATTTGCAAAGGATTCTGGGTAACAGAACCTGGTCCGAGCCACACAAGTCACCCCATCTTGGATTCCCCTAGGTCTCTAGTTTTCAGAAATGCACAGGTTTGGTAGGTTTCCCTAGGTGGCAGCTGAGCTACAGGCCAAAATCTACAGGTAGGAACTTTGCAAAAAACACCTCTGTTTTCCTTCAAAAATTTGGCTGTGTCCACGTTGCGCTTTGGGGCGTTTCCTGTCGCGGGCGCTAGGCCTGCCCACACAAGTGAGGTATCATTTTTATCGGGAGACGTGGGGGAACGCTGGGTGGAAGGAATTTTGTGGCTCCTCTCAGATTCCAGAACTTTCTGCCACAGAAATGTGAGGAACATGTGTTTTTTTAGCCAAACTTTGAGGTTTGCAAAGGATTCTGGGTAACAGAACCTGGTCCGAGCCACACAAGTCACCCCATCTTGGATTCCCCTAGGTCTCTAGTTTTCAGAAATGCACAGGTTTGGTAGGTTTCCCTAGGTGGCGGCTGAGCTACAGGCCAAAATCTACAGGTAGGCACTTTGCAAAAAACACCTCTGTTTTCCTTCAAAAATTTGGCTGTGTCCACGTTGCGCTTTGGGGCGTTTCCTGTCGCGGGCGCTAGGCCTACCCACACAAGTGAGGTATCATTTTTATCGGGAGACGTGGGGGAACGCTGGGTGGAAGGAATTTTGTGGCTCCTCTCAGATTCCAGAACTTTCTGCCACAGAAATGTGAGGAACATGTGTTTTTTTAGCCATATTTTGAGGTTTGCAAAGGATTCTGGGTAACAGAACCTGGTCCGAGCCACACAAGTCACCCCATCTTGGATTCCCCTAGGTCTCTAGTTTTCAGAAATGCACAGGTTTGGTAGGTTTCCCTAGGTGGCGGCTGAGCTATAGGCCAAAATCTACAGGTAGGCACTTTGCAAAAAACACCTCTGTTTTCCTTCAAAAATTTGGCTGTGTCCACGTTGCGCTTTGGGGCGATTCCTGTCGCGGGCGCTAGGCCTACCCACACAAGTGAGGTATCATTTTTATCGGGAGATGTGGGGGAACGCTGGGTGGAAGGGAATTTGTGGCTCCTCTCAGCGTCCAGAACTTTCTGCCACAGAAATGTGAGGAACATGTGTTTTATTTGGCCAAATTTTGAGGTTTGCAAAGGATTCTGGGTAACAGAACCTGGTCAGAACCACACAAGTCACCCCATCTTGGATTCCCCTAGGTCTCTAGTTTTCAGAAATGCACAGGTTTGATAGGTTTCCCTAGGTGGCGGCTGAGCTATAGGCCAAAATCTACAGGTAGGCACTTTGCAAAAAACACCTCTGTTTTCCTTCAAAAATTTGGTTGTGTCCACGTTGCGCTTTGGGGCGATTCCTGTCGCGGGCGCTAGGCCTACCCACACAAGTGAGGTATCATTTTTATCGGGAGATGTGGGGGAACGCTGGGTGGAAGGAAATTTGTGGCTCCTCTCAGCGTCCAGAACTTTCTGCCACAGAAATGTGAGGAACATGTGTTTTTTTGGCCAAATTTTGAGGTTTGCAAAGGATTCTGGGTAACAGAACCTGGTCAGAACCACACAAGTCACCCCATCTTGGATTCCCCTAGGTCTCTAGTTTTCAGAAATGCACAGGTTTGGTAGGTTTCCCTAGGTGGCGGCTGAGCTACAGGTCAAAATCTACAGGTAGGCACTTTGCAAAAAACACCTCTGTTTTCCTTCAAAATTTTGGCTGTGTCCACGTTGCGCTTTGGGGCGTTTCCTGTCGCGGGCGCTAGGCCTACCCAGACAAGTGAGGTATCATTTTTATCGGGAGACGTGGGGGAACGCTGGGTGGAAGGAAATTTGTGGCTCCTCCCAGATTCCAGAACTTTCTGCCACAGAAATGTGAGGAACATGTGGTTTTTTAGACAAATTTTGAGGTTTGCAAAGGATTTTGGGTAACAGAATCTGGTCCGAGCCACACAAGTCACCCCATCTGGGATTCCCCAAGGTCTCTAGTTTTCAGAAATGCACAGGTTTGGTAGGTTTCCCTAGGTGGCGGCTGAGCTACAGGCCAAAAAATACAGGTAGGCACTTTGCAAAAAACACCTCTGTTTTCCTTCAAAAATTTGTCTGTGTCCACGTTGCGCTTTGGGGCGTTTCCTGTCGCGGGCGCTAGGCCTCCCCACACAAGTGAGGTATCATTTTTATCGGGAGACGTGGGGGAACGCTGGGTGGAAGGAAATTTGTGGCTCCTCCCAGATTCCAGAACTTTCTGCCACAGAAATGTGAGGAACATGTGGTTTTTTAGACAAATTTTGAGGTTTGCAAAGGATTCTGGGTAACAGAACCTGGTCCGAGCCACACAAGTCATCCCATTTTGGATTCCCCTAGGTCTCTAGTTTTCAGAAATGCACAGGTTTGGTAGCTTTCCCTAGGTGGCGGCTGAGCTACAGGCCAAAATCTACAGGTAGGCACTTTGCAAAAAACACCTCTGTTTTCCTTCAAAAATTTGTCTGTGTCCACGTTGCGCTTTGGGGCGTTTCCTGTCGCGGGCGCTAGGCCTACCCACACAAGTGAGGTATCATTTTTATCGGGAGACATGGGGGAACGCTGGGTGGAAGGAAATTTGTGGCTCCTCCCAGATTCCAGAACTTTCTGCCACAGAAATGTGAGGAACATGTGGTTTTTTAGCCAAATTTTTAGGCTTTTCAAGGTTTCTGGCTAACAGAACCTGGTCCGAGCCACACAAGTCACCCCATCTTGGATTCCCCTAGGTCTCTAGTTTTCAGAAATGCACAGGTTTGGTAGCTTTCCCTAGGTGGCGGCTGAGCTACAGGCCAAAATCTACAGGTAGGCACTTTGCAAAAAACACCTCTGTTTTCCTTCAAAAATTTGGCTGTGTCCACGTTGCGCTTTGGGGCGTTTCCTGTCGCGGGCGCTAGGCCTACCCACACAAGTGAGGTATCATTTTTATCGGGAGACGTGGGGGAACGCTGGGTGGAAGGAAATTTGTGGTTCCTCTCAGATTCCAGAACTTTCTGCCACAGAAATGTGAAGAACATGTGGTTTTTTAGCCAAATTTTGAGGCTTTTCAAGGTTTCTGGGTAACAGAACCTGGTCCGAGCCACACAAGTCAACCCATTTTGGATTCCCCTAGGTCTCTAGTTTTCAGAAATGCACAGGTTTGGTAGGTTTCCCTAGGTGGCGGCTGAGCTACAGGCCAAAATCTACAGGTAGGCACTTTGCAAAAAACACCTCTGTTTTCCTTTAAAAATTTGGCTGTGTCCACGTTGCGCTTTGGGGCGTTTCCTGTCGCGGGCGCTAGGCCTACCCACACAAGTGAGGTATCATTTTTATCGGGAGACGTGGGGGAACACTGGGTGGGAGGAAATTTGTGGCTCCTCTCAGATTCCAGAACTTTCTGCCACAGAAATGTGAGGAACATGTGTTTTTTTAGCCAAATATTGAGGTTTGCAAAGGATTCTGGGTAACAGAACCTGGTCCGAGCCACACAAGTCACCCCATCTTGGATTCCCCTAGGTATCTAGTTTTCAGAAATGCAGAGGTTTGGTAGGTTTCCCTAGGTGGCGGCTGAGCTACAGGCCAAAATCTACAGGTAGGCACTTTGCAAAAAACACCTCTGTTTTCCTTCAAAAATTTGGCTGTGTCCACGTCGCGCTTTGGGGCGTTTCCTGTCGCGGGGGCTAGGCTTACCCACACAAGTGTGGTATCATTTTTATCGGGAGACGTGGGGGAATGCTGGGTGGAAGGAAATTTGTGGCTCCTCTCAGATTCCAGAACTTTCTGCCACAGAAATGTGAGGAACATGTGTTTTTTTAGCCAAATTTTGAGGTCTGCAAAGGATTCTGGGTAACAGAACCTGGTCCGAGCCACACAAGTCACCCCATCTTGGATTCCCCTAGGTCTCTAGTTTTCAGAAATGCACAGGTTTGATTGGTTTCCCTAGGTGGCGGCTGAGCTATAGGCCAAAATCTACAGGTAGGCACTTTGCAAAAAACACCTCTGTTTTCCTTCAAAAATTTGGCTGTGTCTACGTTGCGCTTTGGGACGTTTCCTGTCGCGGGCGCTAGGCCTACCCACACAAGTGAGGTATAATTTTTATCGGGAGACGTGGGGGAACGCTGGGTGGAAGAAAATTTGTGGCTCCTCTCAGATTCCTGAACTTTCTGCCACAGAAATTTGAGGAACATGTGTTTTTTTAGCCAAATTTTGAGGTTTGCAAAGGATTCTGGGTAACAGAACCTGGTCCGAGCCACACAAGTCACCCCATCCTGGATTCCCCTAGGTCTCTAGTTTTCAGAAATGCACAGGTTTGGTAGGTTTCCCTAGGAGGCGGCTGAGCTACAGGCCAAAATCTACAGGTAGGCACTTTGCAAAAAACACCTCTGTTTTCCTTCAAAAATTTGGTTGTGTCCACGTTGCGCTTTGGGGCGATTCCTGTCGCGGGCGCTAGGCCTACCCACACAAGTGAGGTATCATTTTTATCGGGAGATGTGGGGGAACGCTGGGTGGAAGGAAATTTGTGGCTCCTCTCAGCATCCAGAACTTTCTGCCACAGAAATGTGAGGAACATGTGTTTTTTTGGCCAAATTTTGAGGTTTGCAAAGGATTCTGGGTAACAGAACCTGGTCAGAACCACACAAGTCACCCCATCTTGGATTCCCCTAGGTCTCTAGTTTTCAGAAATGCACAGGTTTGGTAGGTTTCCCTAGGTGGCGGCTGAGCTACAGGCCAAAATCTACAGGTAGGCACTTTGCAAAAAACACCTCTGTTTTCCTTCAAAAATTTGTCTGTGTCCACGTTGCGCTTTGGGGCGTTTCCTGTCGCGGGCGCTAGGCCTACCCACACAAGTGAGGTATCATTTGTATCGGGAGATGCGGGGGAACGCTTGGTGGAAGGAAATTTGTGGCTCCTCTCAGATTCCAGAACTTTCTGCCACAGAAATGTGAGGAACATGTGTTTTTTTCGCTAAATTTTGAGGTTTGCAAAGGATTCTGGGTAACAGAACCTGGTCCGAGCCACACAAGTCACCCCATCTTGGACTCCCCTAGGTCTCTAGTTTTCAGAAATGCACAGGTTTGGTAGGTTTCCCTAGGTGGCGGCTGAGCTACAGGCCAAAATCTACAGGTAGGCACTTTGCAAAAAACACCTCTGTTTTCCTTCAAAAATTTGGCTGTGTCCACGTTGCGCTCTGGGGCGTTTCCTGTCGCAGGCGCTAGGCCTACCCACACAAGTGAGGTATCATTTTTATCGGGAGACGTGGGGGAACGCTGGGTGGAAGGAAATTTGTGGCTCCTCTCAGATTCCAGAACTTTCTGCCACAGAAATGTGAGGAACATGTGTTTTTTTGGCCAAATTTTGAGGTTTGCAAAGGATTCTGGGTAACAGAATCTGGTCCGAGCCACACAAGTCACCCCATCTTGGATTCTCCTAGGTCTCTAGTTTTCAGAAATGCACAGGTTTGGTAGGTTTCCCTAGGTGGCGGCTGAGCTACAGGCCAAAATCTACAGGTAGGCACTTTGCCAAAAACACCTCTGTTTTCCTTCAAAAATTTGGCTGTGTCCACGTTGCGCTTTGGGGCGTTTCCTGTTGCGGGCGCTAGGCCTACCCACACAAGTGAGGTATAATTTTTATCGGGAGACGTGGGGGAACGCTGGGTGGAAGAAAATTTGTGGCTCCTCTCAGATTCCTGAACTTTCTGCCACAGAAATTTGAGGAACATGTGTTTTTTTAGCCAAATTTTGAGGTTTGCAAAGGATTCTGGGTAACAGAACCTGGTCCGAGCCACACAAGTCACCCCATCCTGGATTCCCCTAGGTCTCTAGTTTTCAGAAATGCACAGGTTTGGTAGGTTTCCCTAGGAGGCGGCTGAGCTACAGGCCAAAATCTACAGGTAGGCACTTTGCAAAAAACACCTCTGTTTTCCTTCAAAAATTTGGTTGTGTCCACGTTGCGCTTTGGGGCGATTCCTGTCGCGGGCGCTAGGCCTACCCACACAAGTGAGGTATCATTTTTATCGGGAGATGTGGGGGAACGCTGGGTGGAAGGAAATTTGTGGCTCCTCTCAGCATCCAGAACTTTCTGCCACAGAAATGTGAGGAACATGTGTTTTTTTGGCCAAATTTTGAGGTTTGCAAAGGATTCTGGGTAACAGAACCTGGTCAGAACCACACAAGTCACCCCATCTTGGATTCCCCTAGGTCTCTAGTTTTCAGAAATGCACAGGTTTGGTAGGTTTCCCTAGGTGGCGGCTGAGCTACAGGCCAAAATCTACAGGTAGACACTTTGCAAAAAACACCTCTGTTTTCCTTCAAAAATTTGTCTGTGTCCACGTTGCGCTTTGGGGCGTTTCCTGTCGCGGGCGCTAGGCCTACCCACACAAGTGAGGTATCATTTGTATCGGGAGATGCGGGGGAACGCTTGGTGGAAGGAAATTTGTGGCTCCTCTCAGATTCCAGAACTTTCTGCCACAGAAATGTGAGGAACATGTGTTTTTTTCGCTAAATTTTGAGGTTTGCAAAGGATTCTGGGTAACAGAACCTGGTCCGAGCCACACAAGTCACCCCATCTTGGACTCCCCTAGGTCTCTAGTTTTCAGAAATGCACAGGTTTGGTAGGTTTCCCTAGGTGGCGGCTGAGCTACAGGCCAAAATCTACAGGTAGGCACTTTGCAAAAAACACCTCTGTTTTCCTTCAAAAATTTGGCTGTGTCCACGTTGCGCTCTGGGGCGTTTCCTGTCGCAGGCGCTAGGCCTACCCACACAAGTGAGGTATCATTTTTATCGGGAGACGTGGGGGAACGCTGGGTGGAAGGAAATTTGTGGCTCCTCTCAGATTCCAGAACTTTCTGCCACAGAAATGTGAGGAACATGTGTTTTTTTGGCCAAATTTTGAGGTTTGCAAAGGATTCTGGGTAACAGAATCTGGTCCGAGCCACACAAGTCACCCCATCTTGGATTCTCCTAGGTCTCTAGTTTTCAGAAATGCACAGGTTTGGTAGGTTTCCCTAGGTGGCGGCTGAGCTACAGGCCAAAATCTACAGGTAGGCACTTTGCCAAAAACACCTCTGTTTTCCTTCAAAAATTTGGCTGTGTCCACGTTGCGCTTTGGGGCGTTTCCTGTTGCGGGCGCTAGGCCTACCCACACAAGTGAGGTATCATTTTTATCGGGAGACGTGGGGGAACGCTGGGTGGAAGGAATTTTGTGGCTACTCTCAGATTCCAGAACTTTCTGCCACAGAAATGTGAGGAACATTTGTTTTTTTAGCCAAATTTTGAGGTTTGCAAAGGATTTTGGGTAACAGAACCTGGTCCGAGCCACACAAGTCACCCCATCTTGGATTCCCCTAGGTCTCTAGTTTTCAGAAATGCACAGGTTTGGTAGGTTTCCCCAGGTGGCGGCTGAGCTACAGGCCAAAATCTACAGGTAGACACTTTGCAAAAAACACATCTGTTTTCCTTCAAAAATTTGGCTGTGTCCACGTTGCGCTTTGGGGCGTTTCCTGTCGCGGGCGCTAGGCCTACCCACACAAGTGAGGTATCATTTTTATCGGGAGACATGGGGGAACGCTGGGTGGAAGGAAATTTGTGGCTCCTCCCAGATTCCAGAACTTTCTGCCACAGAAATGTGAGGAACATGTGGTTTTTTAGCCAAATTTTGAGGATTGCAAAGGATTCTGGGTAACAGAACCTGGTCCGAGCCACACAAGTCACCCCATCTTGGATTCCCCTAGGTCTCTAGTTTTCAGAAATGCACAGGTTTGGTAGCTTTCCCGAGGTGGCGGCTGAGCTACAGGCCAAAATCTACAGGTAGGCACTTTGCAAAAAACACCTCTGTTTTCCTTCAAAAATATGGCTGTGTCCACGTTGCGCTTTGGGGCGTTTCCTGTCGCGGGCGCTAGGCCGACCCACACAAGTGAGGTATCATTTTTATCGTGAGACGTGGGGGAATGCTGGGTGGAAGGAATTTTGTGGCTCCTCTCAGATTTCAGAACTTTCTGCCACAGAAATGTGAGGAACATGTGTTTTTTTAGCAAATTTTGAGATTTGCAAAGGATTCTGGATAACAGAACCTGGTCCGAGCCACACAAGTCACCCCATCTTGGATTCCCCTAGGTCTCTAGTTTTCAGAAATGCACAGGTTTGGTAGGTTTCCCTAGGTGGCAGCTGAGCTACAGGCCAAAATCTACAGGTAGGCACTTTCCAAAAAACACCTCTGTTTTCCTTCAAAAATTTGGCTGTGTCCACGTTGCGCTTTGGGGCGTTTCCTGTCGCGGGCGCTGGGCCTGCCCACACAAGTGAGGTATCATTTTTATCGGGAGACGTGGGGGAACGCTGGGTGGAAGGAATTTTGTGGCTCCTCTCAGATTCCAGAACTTTCTGCCACAGAAATGTGAGGAACATGTGTTTTTTTAGCCAAACTTTGAGGTTTGCAAAGGATTCTGGGTAACAGAACCTGGTCCGAGCCACACAAGTCACCCCATCTTGGATTCCCCTAGGTCTCTAGTTTTCAGAAATGCACAGGTTTGGTAGGTTTCCCTAGGTGGCGGGTGAGCTACAGGCCAAAATCTACAGGTAGGCACTTTGCAAAAAACACCTCTGTTTTCCTTCAAAAATTTGGCTGTGTCCACGTTGCGCTTTGGGGCGTTTCCTGTCGCGGGCGCTAGGCCTACCCACACAAGTGAGGTATCATTTTTATCGGGAGACGTGGGGGAACGCTGGGTGGAAGGAATTTTGTGGCTCCTCTCAGATTCCAGAACTTTCTGCCACAGAAATGTGAGGAACATGTATTTTTTTAGCCATATTTTGAGGTTTGCAAAGGATTCTGGGTAACAGAACCTGGACCGAGCCACACAAGTCACCCCATCTTGGATTCCCCTAGGTCTCTAGTTTTCAGAAATGCACAGGTTTGGTAGGTTTCCCTAGGTGGCGGCTGAGCTATAGGCCAAAATCTACAGGTAGGCACTTTGCAAAAAACACCTCTGTTTTCCTTCAAAAATGTGGCTGTGTCCACGTTGCGCTTTGGGGCGATTCCTGTCGCGGGCGCTAGGCCTACCCACACAAGTGAGGTATCATTTTTATCGGGAGATGTGGGGGAACGCTGGGTGGAAGGGAATTTGTGGCTCCTCTCAGCGTCCAGAACTTTCTGCCACAGAAATGTGAGGAACATGTGTTTTATTTGGCCAAATTTTGAGGTTTGCAAAGGATTCTGGGTAACAGAACCTGGTCAGAACCACACAAGTCACCCCATCTTGGATTCCCCTAGGTCTCTAGTTTTCAGAAATGCACAGGTTTGATAGGTTTCCCTAGGTGGTGGCTGAGCTATAGGCCAAAATCTACAGGTAGGCACTTTGCAAAAAACACCTCTGTTTTCCTTCAAAAATTTGGCTGTGTCTACGTTGCGCTTTGGGACGTTTCCTGTCGCCGGCGCTAGGCCTACCCACACAAGTGAGGTATCATTTTTATCGGGAGACGTGGGGGAACGCTGGGTGGAAGAAAATTTGTGGCTCCTCTCAGATTCCTGAACTTTCTGCCACAGAAATTTGAGGAAAATGTGTTTTTTTAGCCAAATTTTGAGGTTTGCAAAGGATTCTGGGTAACAGAACCTGGTCCGAGCAACACAAGTCACCCCATCCTGGATTCCCCTAGGTCTCTATTTTTCAGAAATGCACAGGTTTGGTAGGTTTCCCTAGGAGGCGGCTGAGCTATAGGCCAAAATCTACAGGTAGGCACTTTGCAAAAAACACCTCTGTTTTCCTTCAAAAATTTGGCTGTGTCTACGTTGCGCTTTGGGACGTTTCCTGTCGCGGGCGCTAGGCCTACCCACACAAGTGAGGTATCATTTTTATCGGGAGATGTGGGGGAACGCTGGGTGGAAGGAAATTTGTGGCTCCTCTCAGCGTCCAGAACTTTCTGCCACAGAAATGTGAGGAACATGTGTTTTTTGGCCAAATTTTGAGGTTTGCAAAGGATTCTGGGTAACAGAACCTGGTCAGAACCACACAAGTCACCCCATCTTGGATTCCCCTAGGTCTCTAGTTTTCAGAAATGCACAGGTTTGGTAGGTTTCCCTAGGTGGCGGCTGAGCTACAGGTCAAAATCTACAGGTAGGCACTTTGCAAAAAACACCTCTGTTTTCCTTCAAAATTTTGGCTGTGTCCACATTGCGCTTTGGGGCGTTTCCTGTCGCGGGCGCTAGGCCTACCCAGACAAGTGAGGTATCATTTTTATCGGGAGACGTGGGGGAACGCTGGGTGGAAGGAAATTTGTGGCTCCTCCCAGATTCCAGAACTTTCTGCTACAGAAATGTGAGGAACATGTGGTTTTTTAGACAAATTTTGAGGTTTGCAAAGGATTTTGGGTAACAGAATCTGGTCCGAGCCACACAATTCACCCCATCTGGGATTCCCCAAGGTCTCTAGTTTTCAGAAATGCACAGGTTTGGTAGGTTTCCCTAGGTGGCGGCTGAGCTACAGGCCAAAAAATACAGGTAGGCACTTTGCAAAAAACACCTCTGTTTTCCTTCAAAAATTTGTCTGTGTCCACGTTGCGCTTTGGGGCGTTTCCTGTCGCGGGCGCTAGGCCTCCCCACACAAGTGAGGTATCATTTTTATCGGGAGACGTGGGGGAACGCTGGGTGGAAGGAAATTTGTGGCTCCTCCCAGATTCCAGAACTTTCTGCCACATAAATGTGAGGAACATGTGGTTTTTTAGACAAATTTTGAGGTTTGCAAAGGATTCTGGGTAACAGAACCTGGTCCGAGCCACACAAGTCATCCCATTTTGGATTCCCCTAGGTCTCTAGTTTTCAGAAATGCACAGGTTTGGTAGCTTTCCCTAGGTGGCGGCTGAGCTACAGGCCAAAATCTACAGGTAGGCACTTTGCAAAAAACACCTCTGTTTTCCTTCAAAAATTTGTCTGTGTCCACGTTGCGCTTTGGGGCGTTTCCTGTCGCGGGCGCTAGGCCTACCCACACAAGTGAGGTATCATTTTTATCGGGAGACATGGGGGAACGCTGGGTGGAAGGAAATTTGTGGCTCCTCCCAGATTCCAGAACTTTCTGCCACAGAAATGTGAGGAACATGTGGTTTTTTAGCCAAATTTTGAGGCTTTTCAAGGTTTCTGGCTAACAGAACCTGGTCCGAGCCACACAAGTCACCCCATCTTGGATTCCCCTAGGTCTCTAGTTTTCAGAAATGCACAGGTTTGGTAGCTTTCCCTAGGTGGCGGCTGAGCTACAGGCCAAAATCTACAGGTAGACACTTTGCAAAAAACACCTCTGTTTTCCTTCAAAAATTTGGCTGTGTCCACGTTGCGCTTTGGGGCGTTTCCTGTCGCGGGCGCTAGGCCTACCCACACAAGTGAGGTATCATTTTTATCGGGAGACGTGGGGGAACGCTGGGTGGAAGGAAATTTGTGGTTCCTCTCAGATTCCAGAACTTTCTGCCACAGAAATGTGAGGAACATGTGGTTTTTTAGCCAAATTTTGAGGCTTTTCAAGGTTTCTGGGTAACAGAACCTGGTCCGAGCCACACAAGTCAACCCATCTTGGATTCCCCTAGGTCTCTAGTTTTCAGAAATGCACAGGTTTGGTAGGTTTCCCTAGGTGGCGGCTGAGCTACAGGCCAAAATCTACAGGTAGGCACTTTGCAAAAAACACCTCTGTTTTCCTTTAAAAATTTGGCTGTGTCCACGTTGCGCTTTGGGGCGTTTCCTGTCGCGGGCGCTAGGCCTACCCACACAAGTGAGGTATCATTTTTATCGGGAGACGTGGGGGAACACTGGGTGGGAGGAAATTTGTGGCTCCTCTCAGATTCCAGAACTTTCTGCCACAGAAATGTGAGGAACATGTGTTTTTTTAGCCAAATATTGAGGTTTGCAAAGGATTCTGGGTAACAGAACCTGGTCCGAGCCACACAAGTCACCCCATCTTGGATTCCCCTAGGTATCTAGTTTTCAGAAATGCAGAGGTTTGGTAGGTTTCCCTAGGTGGCGGCTGAGCTACAGGCCAAAATCTACAGGTAGGCACTTTGCAAAAAACACCTCTGTTTTCCTTCAAAAATTTGGCTGTGTCCACGTCGCGCTTTGGGGCGTTTCCTGTCGCGGGGGCTAGGCTTACCCACACAAGTGTGGTATCATTTTTATCGGGAGACGTGGGGGAATGCTGGGTGGAAGGAAATTTGTGGCTCCTCTCAGATTCCAGAACTTTCTGCCACAGAAATGTGAGGAACATGTGTTTTTTTAGCCAAATTTTGAGATCTGCAAAGGATTCTGGGTAACAGAACCTGGTCCGAGCCACACAAGTCACCCCATTTTGGATTCCCCTAGGTCTCTAGTTTTCAGAAATGCACAGGTTTGATAGGTTTCCCTAGGTGGCGGCTGAGCTATAGGCCAAAATCTACAGGTAGGCACTTTGCAAAAAACACCTCTGTTTTCCTTCAAAAATTTGGCTGTGTCTACGTTGCGCTTTGGGACGTTTCCTGTCGCGGGCGCTAGGCCTACCCACACAAGTGAGGTATCATTTTTATCGGGAGACGTGGGGGAACGCTGGGTGGAAGAAAATTTGTGGCTCCTCTCAGATTCCTGAACTTTCTGCCACAGAAATTTGAGGAACATGTGTTTTTTTAGCCAAATTTTGAGGTTTGCAAAGGATTCTGGGTAACAGAACCTGGTCCGAGCCACACAAGTCACCCCATCCTGGATTCCCCTAGGTCTCTAGTTTTCAGAAATGCACAGGTTTGGTAGGTTTCCCTAGGAGGCGGCTGAGCTACAGGCCAAAATCTACAGGTAGGCACTTTGCAAAAAACACCTCTGTTTTCCTTCAAAAATTTGGTTGTGTCCACGTTGCGCTTTGGGGCGATTCCTGTCGCGGGCGCTAGGCCTACCCACACAAGTGAGGTATCATTTTTATCGGGAGATGTGGGGGAACGCTGGGTGGAAGGAAATTTGTGGCTCCTCTCAGCGTCCAGAACTTTCTGCCACAGAAATGTGAGGAACATGTGTTTTTTTGGCCAAATTTTGAGGTTTGCAAAGGATTCTGGGTAACAGAACCTGGTCAGAACCACACAAGTCACCCCATCTTGGATTCCCCTAGGTCTCTAGTTTTCAGAAATGCACAGGTTTGGTAGGTTTCCCTAGGTGGCGGCTGAGCTACAGGTCAAAATCTACAGGTAGGCACTTTGCAAAAAACACCTCTGTTTTCCTTCAAAATTTTGGCTGTGTCCACGTTGCGCTTTGGGGCGTTTCCTGTCGCGGGCGCTAGGCCTACCCAGACAAGTGAGGTATCATTTTTATCGGGAGACGTGGGGGAACGCTGGGTGGAAGGAATTTTGTGGCTCCTCTCAGATTCCAGAACTTTCTGCCACAGAAATGTGAGGAACATGTGTTTTTTTATCCAAATTTTGAGGTTTGCAAAGGATTCTGGGTAACAGAACCTGGTCCGAGCCACACAAGTCACCCCATCTTGGATTCCCCTAGGTATCTAGTTTTCATAAATGCAGAAGTTTGGTAGGTTTCCCTAGGTGGCGGCTGAGCTACAGGCCAAAATCTACAGGTAGGCACTTTGCAAAAAACACCTCTGTTTTCCTTCAAAAATTTGGCTGTGTCCACGTCGCGCTTTGGGGCGTTTCCTGTCGCGGGGGCTAGGCTTACCCACACAAGTGTGGTATCATTTTTATCGGGAGACGTGGGGGAATGCTGGGTGGAAGGAAATTTGTGGCTCCTCTCAGATTCCAGAACTTTCTGCCACAGAAATGTGAGGAACATGTGTTTTTTTAGCCAAATTTTGAGGTCTGCAAAGGATTCTGGGTAACAGAACCTGGTCCGAGCCACACAAGTCAGCCCATCTTGGATTCCCCTAGGTCTCTAGTTTTCAGAAATGCACAGGTTTGATAGGTTTCCCTAGGTGGCGGCTGAGCTATAGGCCAAAATCTACAGGTAGGCACTTTGCAAAAAACACCTCTGTTTTCCTTCAAAAATTTGGCTGTGTCTACGTTGCGCTTTGGGACGTTTCCTGTCGCGGGCGCTAGGCCTACCCACACAAGTGAGGTATCATTTTTATCGGGAGACGTGGGGGAACGCTGGGTGGAAGAACATTTGTGGCTCCTCTCAGATTCCTGAACTTTCTGCCACAGAAATTTGAGGAACATGTGTTTTTTTAGCCAAATTTTGAGGTTTGCAAAGGATTCTGGGTAACAGAACCTGGTCCGAGCCACACAAGTCACCCCATCCTGGATTCCCCTAGGTCTCTAGTTTTCAGAAATGCACAGGTTTGGTAGGTTTCCCTAGGAGGCGGCTGAGCTACAGGCCAAAATCTACAGGTAGGCACTTTGCAAAAAACACCTCTGTTTTCCTTCAAAAATTTGTATGTGTCCACGTTGCGCTTTGGGGCGATTCCTGTCGCGGGCGCTAGGCCTACCCACACAAGTGAGGTATCATTTTTATCGGGAGACGTGGGGGAACGCTGGGTGGAAGGAAATTTGTGGCTCCTCCCAGATTCCAGAACTTTCTGCCACAGAAATGTGAGGAACATGTGGTTTTTAGACAAATTTTGAGGTTTGCAAAGGATTCTGGGTAACAGAACCTGGTCCGAGCCACACAAGTCATCCCATTTTGGATTCCCCTAGGTCTCTAGTTTTCAGAAATGCATAGGTTTGGTAGCTTTCCCTAGGTGGCGGCTGAGCTACAGGCCAAAATCTACAGGTAGGCACTTTGCAAAAAACACCTCTGTTTTCCTTCAAAAATTTGGCTGTGTCCACGTTGCGCTTTGGGGCGTTTCCTGTCGCGGGCGCTAGGCCTACCCACACAAGTGAGGTATCATTTTTATCGGGAGGCGTGGGGGAACGCTGGGTGGAAGGAAATTTGTGGTTCCTCTCAGATTCCAGAACTTTCTGCCACAGAAATGTGAGGAACATGTTGTTTTTTAGCCAACTTTTGAGGCTTTTCAAGGTTTCTGGGTAACAGAACCTGGTCCGAGCCACACAAGTCACCCCATCTTGGATTCCCCTAGGTCTCTAGTTTTCAGAAATGCACAGGTTTGGTAGGTTTCCCTAGGTGGCGGCTGAGCTACAGGCCAAAATCTACAAGTAGGCACTTTGCAAAAAACATCTCTGTTTTCCTTCAAAAATTTGGCTGTGTCCACGTTGCGCTTTGGGGCGTTTCCTGTCGCGGGCGCTAGGCCTACCCACACAAGTGAGGTATCATTTTTATCGGGAGACGTGGTGGAACACTGGGTGGGAGGAAATTTGTGGCTCCTCTCAGATTCCAGAACTTTCTGCCACAGAAATGTGAGGAACATGTGTTTTTTTAGCCAAATATTGAGGTTTGCAAAGGATTCTGGGTAACAGAACCTGGTCCGAGCCACACAAGTCACCCTATCTTGGATTCCCCTAGGTATCTAGTTTTCAGAAATGCAGAGGTTTGGTAGGTTTCCCTAGGTGGCGGCTGAGCTACAGGCCAAAATCTACAGGTAGGCACTTTACAAAAAACACCTCTGTTTTCCTTCAAAAATTTGGCTGTGTCCACGTTGCGCTTTGGGGCGTTTCCTGTGGCGGGGGCTAGGCTTACCCACACAAGTGTGGTATCATTTTTATCGGGAGACGTGGGGGAATGCTGGGTGGAAGGAAATTTGTGGCTCCTCTCAGATTCCAGAACTTTCTGCCACAGAAATGTGAGGAACATGTGTTTTTTTAGCCAAATTTTGAGGTCTGCAAAGGATTCTGGGTAACAGAACCTGGTCCGAGCCACACAAGTCACCCCATCTTGGATTCCCCTAGGTCTCTAGTTTTCAGAAATGCACAGGTTTGGTAGGTTTCCCTAGGTGGCGGCTGAGCTACAGGCCAAAATCTACAGGTAGGAACTTTGCAAAAAACACCTCTGTTTTCCTTCAAAAATTTGGCTGTGTCCACGTTGCGCTTTGGGGCGTTTCCTGTCGCGGGCGCTAGGCCTACCCACACAAGTGAGGTATCATTTTTATCGGGAGACGTGGGGGAACACTGGGTGGAAGAAAATTTGTGGCTCCTCTCAGATTCCAGAACTTTCTGCCACAGAAATCTGAGGAACATGTGTTTTTTTAGCCAAATTTTGAGGTTTGCAAAGGATTCTGGGTAACAGAACCTGGTCCGAGCCACACAAGTCATCCCATTTTGGATTCCCCTAGGTCTCTAGTTTTCAGAAATGCACAGGTTTGGTAGCTTTCCCTAGGTGGCGGCTGAGCTACAGGCCAAAATCTACAGGTAGGCACTTTGCAAAAAACACCTCTGTTTTCCTTCAAAAATGTGTCTGTGTCCACGTTGCGCTTTGGGGCGTTTCCTGTCGCGGGCGCTATGCCTACCCACACAAGTGAGGTATCATTTTTATCGGGAGACATGGGGGAACGCTGGGTGGAAGGAAATTTGTGGCTCCTCCCAGATTCCAGAACTTTCTGCCACAGAAATGTGAGGAACATGTGGTTTTTTAGCCAAATTTTGAGGCTTTTCAAGGTTTCTGGCTAACAGAACCTGGTCCGAGCCACACAAGTCACCCCATCTTGGATTCCCCTAGGTCTCTAGTTTTCAGAAATGCACAGGTTTGGTAGCTTTCCCTAGGTAGCGGCTGAGCTACAGGCCAAAATCTACAGGTAGGCACTTTGCAAAAAACACCTCTGTTTTCCTTCAAAAATTTGGCTGTGTCCACGTTGCGCTTTGGGGCGTTTCCTGTCGCGGGCGCTAGGCCTACCCACACAAGTGAGGTATCATTTTTATCGGGAGACGTGGGGGAACGCTGGGTGGAAGGAAATTTGTGGTTCCTCTCAGATTCCAGAACTTTCTGCCACAGAAATGTGAGGAACATGTGTTTTTTTAGCCAAATATTGAGGTTTGCAAAGGATTCTGGGTAACAGAACCTGGTCCGAGCCACACAAGTCACCCCATCCTGGATTCCCCTAGGTCTCTAGTTTTCAGAAATGCACAGGTTTGGTAGGTTTCCCTAGGAGGCGGCTGAGCTACAGGCCAAAATCTACAGGTAGGCACTTTGCAAAAAACACCTCTGTTTTCCTTCAAAAATTTGGCTGTGTCCACGTTGCGCTTTGGGGCGTTTCCTGTCGCGGGCGCTAGGCCTACCCACACAAGTGAGGTATCATTTTTATCGGGAGACGTGGGGGAACGCTGGGTGGAAGGAAATTTGTGGTTCCTCTCAGATTCCAGAACTTTCTGCCACAGAAATGTGAGGAACATGTGTTTTTTTAGCCAAATATTGAGGTTTGCAAAGGATTCTGGGTAACAGAACCTGGTCCGAGCCACACAAGTCACCCCATCCTGGATTCCCCTAGGTCTCTAGTTTTCAGAAATGCACAGGTTTGGTAGGTTTCCCTAGGAGGCGGCTGAGCTACAGGCCAAAATCTACAGGTAGGCACTTTGCAAAAAACACCTCTGTTTTCCTTCAAAAATTTGTATGTGTCCACGTTGCGCTTTGGGGCGATTCCTGTCGCGGGCGCTAGGCCTACCCACACAAGTGAGGTATCATTTTTATCGGGAGACGTGGGGGAACGCTGGGTGGAAGGAAATTTATGGCTCCTCCCAGATTCCAGAACTTTCTGCCACAGAAATGTGAGGAACATGTGGTTTTTAGACAAATTTTGAGGTTTGCAAAGGATTCTGGGTAACAGAACCTGGTCCGAGCCACACAAGTCATCCCATTTTGGATTCCCCTAGGTCTCTAGTTTTCAGAAATGCATAGGTTTGGTAGCTTTCCCTAGGTGGCGGCTGAGCTACAGGCCAAAATCTACAGGTAGGCACTTTGCAAAAAACACCTCTGTTTTCCTTCAAAAATTTGGCTGTGTCCACGTTGCGCTTTGGGGCGTTTCCTGTCGCGGGCGCTAGGCCTACCCACACAAGTGAGGTATCATTTTTATCGGGAGGCGTGGGGGAACGCTGGGTGGAAGGAAATTTGTGGTTCCTCTCAGATTCCAGAACTTTCTGCCACAGAAATGTGAGGAACATGTGGTTTTTTAGCCAAATTTTGAGGCTTTTCAAGGTTTCTGGGTAACAGAACCTGGTCCGAGCCACACAAGTCACCCCATCTTGGATTCCCCTAGGTCTCTAGTTTTCAGAAATGCACAGGTTTGGTAGGTTTCCCTAGGTGGCGGCTGAGCTACAGGCCAAAATCTACAAGTAGGCACTTTGCAAAAAACACCTCTGTTTTCCTTAAAAAATTTGGCTGTGTCCACGTTGCGCTTTGGGGCGTTTCCTGTCGCGGGCGCTAGGCCTACCCACACAAGTGAGGTATCATTTTTATCGGGAGACGTGGTGGAACACTGGGTGGGAGGAAATTTGTGGCTCCTCTCAGATTCCAGAACTTTCTGCCACAGAAATGTGAGGAACATGTGTTTTTTTAGCCAAATATTGAGGTTTGCAAAGGATTCTGGGTAACAGAACCTGGTCCGAGCCAAACAAGTCACCCCATCTTGGATTCCCCTAGGTATCTAGTTTTCAGAAATGCAGAGGTTTGGTAGGTTTCCCTAGGTGGCGGCTGAGCTACAGGCCAAAATCTACAGGTAGGCACTTTACAAAAACACCTCTGTTTTCCTTCAAAAATTTGGCTGTGTCCACGTTGCGCTTTGGGGCGTTTCCTGTGGCGGGGGCTAGGCTTACCCACACAAGTGTGGTATCATTTTTATCGGGAGACGTGGGGGAATGCTGGGTGGAAGGAAATTTGTGGCTCCTCTCAGATTCCAGAACTTTCTGCCACAGAAATGTGAGGAACATGTGTTTTTTTAGCCAAATTTTGAGGTCTGCAAAGGATTCTGGGTAACAGAACCTGGTCCGAGCCACACAAGTCACCCCATCTTGGATTCCCCTAGGTCTCTAGTTTTCAGAAATGCACAGGTTTGGTAGGTTTCCCTAGGTGGCGGCTGAGCTACAGGCCAAAATCTACAGGTAGGAACTTTGCAAAAAAACCTCTGGTTTCCTTCAAAAATTTGGCTGTGTCCATGTTGCGCTTTGGGGCGTTTCCTGTCGCGGGCGCTAGGCCTACCCACACAAGTGAGGTATCATTTTTATCGGGAGACGTGGGGGAACGCGGGGTGGAAGGAAATTTGTGGCTCCTCTCAGATTCCAGAACTTTCTGCCACAGAAATGTAAGGAACATGTGTTTTTTTGGCCAAATTTTGAGGTTTGCAAAGGATTCTGGGTAACAGAACCTGGTCCGAGCCACACAAGTCACCCCATCTTGGATTCCCCTAGGTCTCTAGTTTTCAGAAATGCACAGGTTTGGTAGGTTTCCCTAGGTGGCGGCTGAGCTACAGGCCAAAATCTACAGGTAGGCACTTTGCAAAAAAAAAACCTCTGTTTTCCTTCAAAAATTTGGCTGTGTCCACGTTGCGCTTTGGGGCGTTTCCTGTCGTGGGCGCTAGGCCTACCCACACAAGTGAGGTATCATTTTTATCGGGAGACGTGGGGGAACACTGGGTGGAAGAAAATTTGTGGCTCCTCTCAGATTCCAGAACTTTCTGCCACAGAAATCTGAGGAACATGTGTTTTTTTAGCCAAATTTTGAGGTTTGCAAAGGATTCTGGGTAACAGAACCTGGTCCGAGCCACACAAGTCATCCCATTTTGGATTCCCCTAGGTCTCTAGTTTTCAGAAATGCACAGGTTTGGTAGCTTTCCCTAGGTGGCGGCTGAGCTACAGGCCAAAATCTACAGGTAGGCACTTTGCAAAAAACACCTCTGTTTTCCTTCAAAAATTTGTCTGTGTCCACGTTGCGCTTTGGGGCGTTTCCTGTCGCGGGCGCTATGCCTACCCACACAAGTGAGGTATCATTTTTATCGGGAGACATGGGGGAACGCTGGGTGGAAGGAAATTTGTGGTTCCTCCCAGATTCCAGAACTTTCTGCCACAGAAATGTGAGGAACATGTGGTTTTTTAGCCAAATTTTGAGGCTTTTCAAGGTTTCTGGCTAACAGAACCTGGTCCGAGCCACACAAGTCATCCCATTTTGGATTCCCCTAGGTCTCTAGTTTTCAGAAATGCACAGGTTTGGTAGCTTTCCCTAGGTAGCGGCTGAGCTACAGGCCAAAATCTACAGGTAGGCACTTTGCAAAAAACACCTCTGTTTTCCTTCAAAAATTTGGCTGTGTCCACGTTGCGCTTTGGGGCGTTTCCTGTCGCGGGCGCTAGGCCTACCCACACAAGTGAGGTATCATTTTTATCGGGAGACGTGGGGGAACGCTGGGTGGAAGGAAATTTGTGGTTCCTCTCAGATTCCAGAACTTTCTGCCACAGAAATGTGAGGAACATGTGTTTTTTTAGCCAAATATTGAGGTTTGCAAAGGATTCTGGGTAACAGAACCTGGTCCGAGCCACACAAGTCACCCCATCTTGGATTCCCCTAGGTATCTAGTTTTCAGAAATGCAGAGGTTTGGTAGGTTTCCCTAGGTGGCGGCTGAGCTACAGGCCAAAATCTACAGGTAGGCACTTTGCAAAAAACACCTCTGTTTTCCTTCAAAAATTTGGCTGTGTCCACGTTGCGCTTTGGGGCGTTTCCTGTCGCGGGGGATAGGCTTACCCACACAAGTGTGGTATCATTTTTATCGGGAGACATGGGGGAATGCTGGGTGGAAGGAAATTTGTGGCTCCTCTCAGATTCCAGAACTTTCTGCCACAGAAATGTGAGGAACATGTGTTTTTTTAGCCAAATTTTGAGGTCTGCAAAGGATTCTGGGTAACAGAACCTGGTCCGAGCCACACAAGTCACCCCATCTTGGATTCCCCTAGGTCTCTAGTTTTCAGAAATGCACAGGTTTGGTAGGTTTCCCTAGGTGGCGGCTGAGCTACAGGCCAAAATCTACAGGTAGGAACTTTGCAAAAAAACCTCTGGTTTCCTTCAAAAATTTGGCTGTGTCCATGTTGCGCTTTGGGGCGTTTCCTGTCGCGGGCGCTAGGCCTACCCACACAAGTGAGGTATCATTTTTATCGGGAGACGTGGGGGAACGCGGGGTGGAAGGAAATTTGTGGCTCCTCTCAGATTCCAGAACTTTCTGCCACAGAAATGTGAGGAACATGTGTTTTTTTGGCCAAATTTTGAGGTTTGCAAAGGATTCTGGGTAACAGAACCTGGTCCGAGCCACATAAGTCACCCCATCTTGGATTCCCCTAGATCTCTAGTTTTCAGAAATGCACAGGTTTGGTAGGTTTCCCTAGGTGGCGGCTGAGCTACAGGCCAAAATCTACAGGTAGGCACTTTGCAAAAAACACCTCTGATTTCCTTCAAAAATTTGGATGTGTCCACGTTGCGCTTTGGGGCGTTTCGTGTCGCGGGCACTAGGCCTACCCACACAAGTGAGGTATCATTTTTATCGGGAGACGTGGGGGAACGCTGGGTGGAAGGAAATTTGTGGCTCCCCTCAGCTTCCAGAACTTTCTGCCACAGAAATCTGAGGAACATGTGTTTTTTTAGCCAAATTTTGAGGTTTGCAAAGGATTCTGGGTAACAGAACCTGGTCCGAGCCACACAAGTCACCCCATCTTGGATTCCCCTAGGTCTCTAGTTTTCAGAAATGCACAGGTTTGGTAGGTTTCCCTAGGTGGCGGCTGAGCTACAGGCCAAAATCTACAGGTAGGCACTTTGCAAAAAAAAAACCTCTGTTTTCCTTCAAAAATTTGGCTGTGTCAACGTTGCGCTTTGGGGCGTTTCCTGTCGTGGGCGCTAGGCCTACCCACACAAGTGAGGTATCATTTTTATCGGGAGACGTGGGGGAACACTGGGTGGAAGAAAATTTGTGGCTCCTCTCAGATTCCAGAACTTTCTGCCACAGAAATCTGAGGAACATGTGTTTTTTTAGCCAAATTCGTGGGTTTGCAAAGGATTCTGGGTAACAGAATCTGGTCCGAGCCACACAAGTCACCCCATCTTGGATTCCCCTAGGTCTCTAGTTTTCAGAAATGCACAGGTTTGGTAGGTTTCCCTAGGTGGCGGCTGAGCTACAGGCCAAAATCTACAGGTAGGCACTTTGCAAAAAACACCTCTGTTTTCCTTCCAAAATTTGGCGGTGTCCACGTTGCGCTTTGGGGCGTTTCCTGTCGCGGGCGCTAGGCCTACCCACACTAGTGAGGTATCATTTTTATCGGGAGACGTGGGGGAACGCTGGGTGGAAGGAAATTTGTGGCTCCTCTCAGATTCCAGAACTTTCTGCCACAGAAATGTGAGGTACATGTGTTTGTTTAGCCAAATTTTGAGGTTTGCAAAGGATTCTGGATAACAGAACCTGGTTCGAGCCACACAAGTCACCCCATCTTGGATTCCCCTAGGTCTCTAATTTTCAGAAATGCACAGGTTTGGTAGGTTTCCCTAGGTGGCGGCTGAGCTACAGGCCAAAATCTACAGGTAGGCACTTTGCAAAAAACACCTCTGTTTTCCTTCAAAAATTTGGCTGTGTCCACGTTGCGCTTTGGGGCGTTTCCTGTTGTGGGCGCTAGGCCTACCCACACAAGTGAGGTATCATTTTTATCGGGAGACATGGGGGAACGCTGGGTGGAAGGAAATTTGTGGCTCCTCTCTGATTCCAGAACTTTCTGCCACAGAAATCTGAGGAACATGTGTTTTTTTAGCCAAATTCGGAGGTTTGCAAAGGATTCTGTGTAACAGAACCTGGTCCGAGCCACACAAGTCACCCCATCTTGGATTCCCCTAGGTCTCTAGTTTTCAGAAATGCACAGGTTTGGTAGGTTTCCCTAGGTGGCGGATGAGCTACAGGCCAAAATCTACAGGTAGGCACTTTGCAAAAAACACCTCTGTTTTCCTTCAAAATTTTGGCTGTGTCCACGTTGCGCTTTGGGGCGTTTCCTGTCGCGGGCGCTAGGCCTACCCACAGAAGTGAGGTATCATTTTTATCGGGAGACGTTGGGGAACGCTGGGTGGAAAGAAATTTGTGGCTCCTCTCAGATTCCAGAACTTTCTGCCACAGAAATGTGAGGAACATGTGTTTTTTTAGCCAAATTTTGAGGTTTGCAAAGGATTTTGGGTAACAGAACCTGGTCCGAGCCACACAAGTCACCCCATCTTGGGTTCCCCTAAGTCTCTAGTTTTCAGAAATGCACAGGTTTGGTAGGTTTCACTAGGTGGCGGCTGAGCTACAGGCCAAAATCTACAGGTAGGCACTTTGCAAAAAACACCTCTGTTTTCCTTCAAAAATTTGGCTGTGTCCACGTTGCGCTTTGGGGCGTTTCCTGTCGCGGCGCTAGGCCTACCCACACAAGTGAGGAATCATTTTTATCGGGAGACGAGGGGGAACGCTGGGTGGAAGGAAATTTGTGGCTCCTCTCAGATTCCAGAACTTTCTGCCACAGAAATGTGAGGAACATGTGTTTTTTTAGCCAAATTTTGAGGTTTGCAAATGATTCTGGATAACAGAACCTGGTCCGAGCCACACAAGTCACCCCATCTTGGATTCCCCTAGGTCTCTAGTTTTCAGAAATGCACAGGTTTGGTAGGTTTCCCTAGGTGGCGGCTGAGCTACAGGCCAAACTCTACAGGTAGGCACTTTGCAAAAAACACCTCTGTTTTCCTTCAAAAATTTGGCTGTGTCCAAGTTGCGCTGTGGGGCGTTTCCTGTCGCGGGCGCTAGGCCTACCCACACAAGTGAGGTATCATTTTTATCGGGAGACGTGGGGGAACGCTGGGTGGAAGGAAATTTGTGGCTCCTCTCAGATTCCAGAACTTTCTGCCACAGAAATGTGAGGAACATGTGTTTTTTTAGCCAAATTTTGAGGTTTGCAAAGGATTCTGGGTAACAGAACCTGGTCCGAGCCACACAAGTCACCCCATCTTGGATTCCCCTAGGTATCTAGTTTTCAGAAATGCAGAGGTTTGGTAGGTTTCCCTAGGTGGCGGCTGAGCTACAGGCCAAAATCTACAGGTAGGCACTTTGCAAAAAACACCTCTGTTTTCCTTCAAAATTTTGGCTGTGTCCACGTTGCGCTTTGGGGCGTTTCCTGTCGCGGGCGCTAGGCCTACCCACAGAAGTGAGGTATCATTTTTATCGGGAGACGTTGGGGAACGCTGGGTGGAAAGAAATTTGTGGCTCCTCTCAGATTCCAGAACTTTCTGCCACAGAAATGTGAGGAACATGTGTTTTTTTAGCCAAATTTTGAGGTTTGCAGAGGATTTTGGGTAACAGAACCTAGTCCGAGCCACACAAGTCACCCCATCTTGGGTTCCCCTAAGTCTCTAGTTTTCAGAAATGCACATGTTTGGTAGGTTTCCCTAGGTGGCGGCTGAGCTACAGGCCAAAATCTACAGGTAGGAACTTTGCAAAAAACACCTCTGTTTTCCTTCAAAAATTTGGCTGTGTCCATGTTGCGCTTTGGGGCGTTTCCTGTCGCGGGCGGTAGGCCTACCCACACAAGTGAGGTATCATTTTTATCGGGAGACGTGGGGGAACGCTGGGTGGAAAGAAATTTGTGGCTCCTCTCAGATTCCAGAACTTTCTGCCACAGAAATGTGAGGAACATGTGTTTTTTTAGCCATATTTTGAGGTTTGCAAAGGTTTCTGGGTAACAGAACCTGGTCCGAGCCACACAAGTCACCCCATCTTGGATTCCCCTAGGTCTCTAGTTTTCAGAAATGCACAGGTTTGGTAGGTTTCCCTAGGTGGCGGCTGAGCTACAGGCCAAAATCTACAGGTAGGCACTTGGCAAAAAACACCTCTGTTTTCCTTCAAAAATTTGGCTGTGTCCACGTTGCGCTTTGGGGCGTTTCCTGTTGCGGGCGCTAGACTTACCCACAGAAGTGAGGTATCATTTTTATCGGGAGACGTGGGGGAACGCTGGGTGGAAGGAATTTTGTGGCTCCTCTCAGATTCCAGAACTTTCTGCCACAGAAATGTGAGGAACATGTGTTTTTTTAGCCACATTTTGAGGTTTGCAAAGGATTCTGGGTAACAGAACCTTGTCCGAGCCACACAAGTCACCCCATCTTGGATTCCCCTAGGTCTCTAGTTTTCAGAAATGCACAGGTTTGGTAGGTTTCCCTAGGTGGCGGCTGAGCTACAGGCCAAAATCTACAGGTAGGAACTTTGCAAAAAAACGTCTGGTTTCCTTCAAAAATTTGGCTGTGTCCATGTTGCGCTTTGGGGCGTTTCCTGTCGCGGGCGCTAGGCCTACCCACACAAGTGAGGTATCATTTTTATCGGGAGACGTGGGGAAACGCGGGGTGGAAGGAAATTTGTGGCTCCTCTCAGATTCCAGAACTTTCTGCCACAGAAATGTGAGGAACATGTGTTTTTTTGGCCAAATTTTGAGGTTTGCAAAGGATTCTGGGTAACAGAACCTGGTCCAAGCCACACAAGTCACCCCATCTTGGATTCCCCTAGATCTCTAGTTTTCAGAAATGCACAGGTTTTGTAGGTTTCCCTAGGTGGCGGCTGAGCTACAGGCCAAAATCTACAGGTAGGCACTTTGCAAAAAACACCTCTGATTTCCTTAAAAAATTTGGATGTGTCCACGTTGCGCTTTGGGGCGTTTCGTGTCGCGGGCACTAGGCCTACCCAAACAAGTGAGGTATCATTTTTATCGGGAGACGTGGGGGAACGCTGGGTGGAAGGAAATTTGTGGCTCCTCTCAGCTTCCAGAACTTTCTGCCACAGAAATCTGAGGAACATGTGTTTTTTTAGCCAAATTTTGAGGTCTGCAAAGGATTCTGGGTAACAGAACCTGGTCCGTGCCACACAAGTCACCCCATCTTGGATTCCCCTAGGTCTCTAGTTTTCAGAAATGCACAGGTTTGGTAGGTTTCCATAGGTGGCGGCTGAGCTACAGGCCAAAATCTACAGGTAGGCACTTTGCAAAAAACACCTCTGTTTTCCTTCAAAAATTTGGCTGTGTCCACGTTGCGCTTTGGGGCGTTTCTTGTTGTGGGCGCTAGGCCTACCCACACAAGTGAGGTATCATTTTTATCGGGAGACGTGGGGGAACGCTGGGTGGAAGGAAATTTGTGGCTCCTCTCAGATTCCAGAACTTTCTGTCACAGAAATCTGAGGAACATGTGTTTTTTTAGCCAAATTCGGAGGTTTGCAAAGGATTCTGGGTAACAGAACCTGGTCCGAGCCACACAAGTCACCCCATCTTGGAGTCCCCTAGGTCTCTAGTTTTCAGAAATGCACCGGTTTGGTAGGTTTCCCTAGGTGGCGGCTGAGCTACAGGCCAAAATCTACAGGTAGGCACTTTGCAAAAAAAAAACCTCTGTTTTCCTTCAAAAATTTGGCTGTGTCCACGTTGCGCTTTGGGGCGTTTTCTGTCGTGGGCGCTAGGCCTACCCACAAAAGTGAGGTATAATTTTTATCGGGAGACGTGGGGGAACACTGGGTGGAAGGAAATTTGTGACTCCTCTCAGATTCCAGAACATTCTGCCACAGAAATCTGAGGAACATGTGTTTTTTTAGCCAAATTTTGAGGTCTGCAAAGGATTCTGGGTAACAGAACCTGGTCCGAGCCACACAAGTCACCCCATCTTGGATTCCCCTAGGTCTCTAGTTTTCAGAAATGCACAGGTTTGGTGGTTTCCCTAGGTTGCGGCTGAGCTACAGGCCAAAATCTACAGGTAGGCACTTGGCAAAAAACACCTCTGTTTTCCTTCAAAAATTTGGCTGTGTCCACGTTGCGCTTTGGGGCGTTTCATGTCGCGGGCGCTAGGCTTACCCACAGAAGTGAGGTATCATTTTTATCGGGAGACGTGTGGGAACGCTGGGTGGAAGGACATTTGTGGCTTCTCTCAGATTCCAGAACTTTCTGCCACAGAAATGTGAGGAACATGTGTTTTTTTAGCCAAATTCTGAGGTTTGTAAAGGATTCTGGGTAACAGAACCTGGTCCGAGCCACACAAGTCACCCCATCTTGGATTCCCCTAGGTCTCTTGTTTTCAGAAATGCACAGGTTTGGTAGGTTTCCCTAGGTGGCGGCTGAGCTACAGGCCAAAATCTACAGGTAGGAACTTTGCAAAAAACACCTCTGTTTTCCTTCAAAAATTTGGCTGTGTCCACGTTGCGCTTTGGGGCGTTTCCTGTCGCGAGCACTAGGCCTACCCACACAAGTGAGGTATCATTTTTATCGGGAGACGTGGGGGAACGATGGGTGGAGGGAAATTTGTGGCTCCTCTCAGATTCCAGAACTTTCTGCCACAGAAATGTGAGGAACATATGGTTTTTTAGCCAAATTTTGAGGCTTGCAAAGGATTCTGGGTAACAGAACCTGGTCCGAGCCACACAAGTCACCCCATCTTGGATTCCCCTAGGTCTCTAGTTTTCAGAAATGCACAGGTTTGGTAGGTTTCCCTAGGTGGAGGCTGAGCTACAGGCCAAAATCTACAGGTAGGAACTTTGCAAAAAACACCTCTGTTTTCCTTCAAAAATTTGGCTGTGTCCACGTTGCGCTTTGGGGCGTTTCCTGTCGCGGGCGCTAGGCCTACCCACACAAGTGAGGTATCATTTTTATCGGGAGACGTGGGGGAACGCTGGGTGGAAGGAAATTTGTGGCTCCTCTCAGATTCCAGAACTTTCTGCCACAGAAATGTGAGGAACATGTGTTTTTTTAGCCAAATTTTGAGGTTTGCAAAGAATTCTGGGTAACAGAACCTGGTCCGAGCCACACAAGTCACCCCATCTTGGATTCCCCTAGGTCTCTAGTTTTCAGAAATGCACAGGTTTGGTAGGTTTCCCTAGGTGGAGGCGGAGCTACAGGCCAAAATCTACAGGTAGGAACTTTGCAAAAAACACCTCTGTTTTCCTTCAAAAATTTGGCTGTGTCCACGTTGCGCTTTGGGGCGTTTCCTGTCGCGGGCGCTAGGCCTACCCACACAAGTGAGGTATCATTTTTATCGGGAGACGTGGGGGAACGCTGGGTGGAAGGAAATTTGTGGCTCCTCTCAGATTCCAGAACTTTCTGCCACAGAAATGTGAGGAACATGTGTTTTTTTAGCCAAATTTTGAGGTTTGCAAAGAATTCTGGGTAACAGAACCTGGTCCGAGCCACACAAGTCACCCCATCTTGGATTCCCCTAGGTCTCTAGTTTTCAGAAATGCACAGGTTTGGTAGGTTTCCCTATGTGGCGGCTGAGCTACAGGCCAAAATCTACAGGTAGGCACTTTGCAAAAAACACCTCTGTTTTCCTTCAAAAATGTGTCTGTGTCCACGTTGCGCTTTGGGACGTTTCCTGTCGCGGGCGCTAGGCCTACCCACACAAGTGAGGTATCATTTTTATCGGGAGACGTGGGGGAACGCTGGGTGGAAGGAAATTTGTGGCTCCTCTCAGATTCCAGAACTTTCTGCCACAGAAATGTGAGGAACATGTGTTTTTTTAGCCAAATTTGTAGGTTTGCAAAGGATTCTGGGTAACAGAACTTGGTCCGAGCCACACAAGTCACCCCATCTTGGATTCCCCTAGGTCTCTAGTTTTCAGAAAAGCACAGGTTTGGTAGGTTTCCCTAGGTGGCGGCTGAGCTACAGGCCAAAATCTACAGGTAGGCCCTTTGCAAAAAACACCTCTGTTTTCCTTCAAAAATTTGGTTGTGTCCACGTTGCGCTTTGGGGCGTCTCCTGTCATGGGCGCTAGGCCTACCCACACAAGTGAGATATCATTTTTATCGGGAGACGTGGGGGAACGCTGGGTGGAAGGAAATTTGTGGCTCCTCTCAGATTCCAGAACTTTCTGCCACAGAAATGTGAGGAACATGTGTTTTTTTGGCCTAATTTTGAGGTTTGCAAAGGATTCTGGGTAACAGAACCTGGTCCGAGCCACACAAGTCACCCCATCTTGGATTCCCCTAGGTCTCTAGTTTTCAGAAAAGCACAGGTTTGGTAGGTTTCCCTAGGTGGCGGCTGAGCTACAGGCCAAAATCTACAGGTAGGCACTTTGCAAAAAACACCTCTGTTTTCCTTCAAAAATGTGGTTGAGTCCACGTTGCGCTTTGGGGCGTTTCCTGTCACGGGCGCTAGGCCTACCCACACAAGCGAAGTATCATTTTTATCGGGAGACGTGGGGGAACGCTGGGTGGAAAGAAATTTGTGGCTCCTCTCAGATTCCAGAACTTTCTGCCACAGAAATGTGAGGAACATGTGTTTTTTTAGCCAAATTTTGAGGTTTGCAAAGGATTCTGGGTAACAGAACCTGGTCCGAGCCACACAAGTCACCCCATCTTGGATTCCCCTAGGTCTCTAGTTTTCAGAAATGCACAGGTTTGGTAGGTTTCCCTAGGTGGCGGCTGAGCTACAGGCCAAAATCTACAGGTAGGCACTTTGCAAAAAATACCTCTGTTTTCCTTCAAAAATTTGGCTGTATCCACGTTGCGCTTTGGGGCGTTTCCTGTCGCGGGCGCTAGGCTTACCCATACAAGTGAGGTATCATTTTTATCGGGAGACGTGGGGGAACGCTCGGTGGAAGGAAATTTGTGGCTCCTCTCAGATTACAGAACTTTCTGCCACAGAAATGTGAGGAACATGTGTTTTTTTAGCCAAATTTTGAGGTTTGCAAAGGATTCTGGGTAACAGAACCTGGTCCGAGCCACACAAGTCACCCCATCTTGGATTCCCCTAGGTCTCTAGTTTTCAGAAATGCACAGGTTTGGTAGGTTTCCCTAGGTGGCGGCTGAGCTACAGGCCAAAATCTACAGGTAGGAACTTTGCAAAAAACACCTCTGTTTTCCTTCAAAAATTTGGCTGTGTCCACGTTGCGCTTTGGGGCGTTTCCTGTCGCGGGCACTAGGCCTACCCACACAAGTGAGGTATCATTTTTATCGGGAGACGTGGGGGAACGCTGGGTGGAAGGAATTTTGTGGCTCCTCTCAGATTCCAGAACTTTCTGCCACAGAAATGTGAGGAACATGTGGTTTTTTAGACAAATTTTGAGGCTTGCAAAGGATTCTGGGTAACAGAACCTGGTCCGAGCCACACAAGTCACCCCATCTTGGATTCCCCTAGGTCTCTAGTTTTCAGAAATGCACAGGTTTGGTAGTTTTCCCTAGGTGGCGGCTGAGCTACAGGCCAAAATAAACAGGTAGGCCCTTTGCAAAAAACACCTCTGTTTTCCTTCAAAAATGTGGCTGTGGCCACGTTGCGCTTTGGGGCGTTTCCTGTCGCGGGCGCTAGGCTTACCCACACAAGTGAGGTATCATTTTTATCGGGAGACGTGGGGGAACGCTTGGTGGAAGGAAATTTCTGGCTCCTCTCAGATTCCAGAACTTTCTGCCACAGAAATGTGAGGAACATGTGTTTTTTTAGCCAAATTTTGAGGTCTGCAAAGGATTCTGGGTAACAGAACCTGGTCCGAGCCACACAAGTCACCCCATCTTGGATTCCCCTAGGTCTCTAGTTTTCAGAAATGCACAGGTTTGGTAGGTTTCCCTAGGTGGCGGCTGAGCTACAGGCCAAAATCTACAGGTAGGAACTTTGCAAAAAACACCTCTGTTTTCCTTCAAAAATTTGGCTGTGTCCATGTTGCGCTTTGGGGCGTTTCCTGTCGCGGGCGCTAGGCCTACCCACACAAGTGAGGTATCATTTTTATCGGGAGACGTGGGGGAACGCTGGGTGGGAGGAATTTTGTGGCTCCTCTCAGATTCCAGAACTTTCTGCCACAGAAATGTGAGGAACATGTGTTTTTTTATCCAAATTTTGAGGTTTGCAAAGGATTCTGGGTAACAGAACCTGGTCCGAGCTACACAAGTCACCCCATCTTGGATTCCCCTAGATCTCTAGTTTTCAGAAATGCACAGGTTTGGTAGGTTTCCCTAGGTGGCGGCTGAGCTACAGGCCCAAATCTACAGGTAGGCACTTTGCAAAAAACACCTCTGTTTTCCTTCAAAAATTTGGCTGTGTCCACGTTGCGCTTTGGGGCGTTTCCTGTCGCAGGCGCTATGCCTACCCACACAAGTGAGGTATCATTTTTATCGGGAGACGTGGGGGAACGCTGGGTGGAAGGAAATTTGTGGCTCCTCTCAGATTCCTGAACTTTCGGCCACAGAAATGTGAGGAACATGTGGTTTTTTAGACAAATTTTGAGGCTTGCAAAGGATTCTGGGTAACAGAACCTGGTCCGAGCCACACAAGTCACCCCATCTTGGATTCCCCTAGGTCTCTAGTTTTCAGAAATGCACAGGTTTGGTAGGTTTCCCTAGGTGGCGGCTGAGCTACAGGCCAAAATCTACAGGTAGGCCCTTTGCAAAAAACACCTCTGTTTTCCTTCAAAAATGTGGCTGTGTCCACGTTGCGCTTTGGGGGGTTTCCTGTCGTGGGCGCTAGGCTTACCCACACAAGTGAGGTATCATTTTTATCGGGAGATGTGGGGGAACGCTGGGTGGAAGGAAATTTGTGGCTCCTCTCAGATTCCAGAACCTTCTGCCACAGAAATGTGAGGAGCATGTGTTTTTTTAGCTAAATTTTGAGGTCTGCAAAGGATTCTGGGTAACAGAACCTGGTCCGAGCCACACAAGTCACCCCATCTTGGATTCCCCTAGGTCTCTAGTTTTCAGAAATGCACAGGTTTGGTAGGTTTCCCTAGGTGGCGGCTGAGCTACAGGCCAAAATCTACAGGTAGGAACTTTGCAAAAAACACCTCTGTTTTCCTTCAAAAATTTGGCTGTGTCCACGTTGCGCTTTGGGGCGTTTCCTGTCGCGGGCACTAGGCCTACCCACACAAGTGAGGTATCATTTTTATCGTGAGACGTGGGGGAACGCTGGGTGGAAGGAATTTTGTGGCTCCTCTCAGATTCCAGAACTTTCTGCCACAGAAATGTGAGGAACATGTGTTTTTTTAGCAAATTTTGAGATTTGCAAAGGATTCTGGGTAACAGAACCTGGTCCGAGCCACATAAGAACCCCATCTTGGATTCCCCTAGGTCTCTAGTTTTCAGAAATGCACAGGTTTGGTAGGTTTCCCTAGGTGGCAGCTGAGCTACAGGCCAAAATCTACAGGTAGGAACTTTGCAAAAAACACCTCTGTTTTCCTTAAAAAATTTGGCTGTGTCCACGTTGCGCTTTGGGGCGTTTCCTGTCGCGGGCGCTAGGCCTGCCCACACAAGTGAGGTATCATTTTTATCGGGAGACGTGGGGGAACGCTGGGTGGAAGGAATTTTGTGGCTCCTCTCAGATTCCAGAACTTTCTGCCACAGAAATGTGAGGAACATGTGTTTTTTTAGCCAAACTTTGAGGTTTGCAAAGGATTCTGGGTAACAGAACCTGGTCCGAGCCACACAAGTCACCCCATCTTGGATTCCCCTAGGTCTCTAGTTTTCAGAAATGCACAGGTTTGGTAGGTTTCCCTAGGTGGCGGCTGAGCTACAGGCCAAAATCTACAGGTAGGAACTTTGCAAAAAACACCTCTGTTTTCCTTCAAAAATTTGGCTGTGTCCACGTTGCGCTTTGGGGCGTTTCCTGTCGCGGGCACTATGCCTACCCACACAAGTGAGGTATCATTTTTATCGGGAGACGTGGGGGAACGCTGGGTGGAAGGAATTTTGTGGCTCCTCTCAGATTCCAGAACTTTCTGCCACAGAAATGTGAGGAACATGTGGTTTTTTAGACAAATTTTGAGGCTTGCAAAGGATTCTGGGTAACAGAACCTGGTCCGAGCCACACAAGTCACCCCATCTTGGATTCCCCTAGGTCTCTAGTTTTCAGAAATGCACAGGTTTGGTAGGTTTCCCTAGGTGGCGGCTGAGCTACAGGCCAAAATAAACAGGTAGGCCCTTTGCAAAAAACACCTCTGTTTTCCTTCAAAAATGTGGCTGTGGCCACGTTGCGCTTTGGGGCGTTTCCTGTCGCGGGCGCTAGGCTTACCCACACAAGTGAGGTATCATTTTTATCGGGAGACGTGGGAGAACGCTTGGTGGAAGGAAATTTGTGGCTCCTCTCAGATTCCAGAACTTTCTGCCACAGAAATGTGAGGAACATGTGTTTTTTTAGCCAAATTTTGAGGTCTGCAAAGGATTCTGGGTAACAGAACCTGGTCCGAGCCACACAAGTCACCCCATCTTGGATTCCCCTAGGTCTCTAGTTTTCAGAAATGCACAGGTTTGGTAGGTTTCCCTAGGTGGCGGCTGAGCTACAGGCCAAAATCTACAGGTAGGAACTTTGCAAAAAACACCTCTGTTTTCCTTCAAAAATTTGGCTGTGTCCATGTTGCGCTTTGGGGCGTTTCCTGTCGCGGGCGCTAGGCCTACCCACACAAGTGAGGTATCATTTTTATCGGGAGACGTGGGGGAACGCTGGGTGGAAGGAATTTTGTGGCTCCTCTCAGATTCCAGAACTTTCTGCCACAGAAATGTGAGGAACATGTGTTTTTTTATCCAAATTTTGAGGTTTGCAAAGGATTCTGGGTAACAGAACCTGGTCCGAGCTACACAAGTCACCCCATCTTGGATTCCCCTAGGTCTCTAGTTTTCAGAAATGCACAGGTTTGGTAGGTTTCCCTAGGTGGCGGCTGAGCTACAGGCCCAAATCTACAGGTAGGCACTTTGCAAAAAACACCTCTGTTTTCCTTCAAAAATTTGGCTGTGTCCACGTTGCGCTTTGGGGCGTTTCCTGTCGCAGGCGCTAGGCCTACCCACACAAGTGAGGTATCATTTTTATCGGGAGACGTGGGGGAACGCTGGGTGGAAGGAAATTTGTGGCTCCTCTCAGATTCCAGAACTTTCTGCCACAGAAATGTGAGGAACATGTGGTTTTTTAGACAAATTTTGAGGCTTGCAAAGGATTCTGGGTAACAGAAACTGGTCCGAGCCACACAAGTCACCCCATCTTGGATTCCCCTAGGTCTCTAGTTTTCAGAAATGCACAGGTTTGGTAGGTTTCCCTAGGTGGCGGCTGAGCTACAGGCCAAAATCTACAGGTAGGCCCTTTGCAAAAAACACCTCTGTTTTCCTTCAAAAATGTGGCTGTGTCCACGTTGCGCTTTGGGGCGTTTCCTGTCGCGGGCGCTAGGCTTACCCACACAAGTGAGGTATCATTTTTATCGGGAGATGTGGGGGAACGCTGGGTGGAAGGAAATTTGTGGCTCCTCTCAGATTCCAGAACTTTCTGCCACAGAAATGTGAGGAACATGTGTTTTTTTAGCCAAATTTTGAGGTCTGCAAAGGATTCTGGGTAACAGAACCTGGTCCGAGCCACACAAGTCACCCCATCTTGGATTCCCCTAGGTCTCTAGTTTTCAGAAATGCACAGGTTTGGTAGGTTTCCCTAGGTGGCGGCTGAGCTACAGGCCAAAATCTACAGGTAGGCACTTTGCAAAAAACACCTCTGTTTTCCTTCAAAAATTTGGCTGTGTCCACGTTGCGCTTTGGGGCGTTTCCTGTCGCAGGCGCTAGGCCTACCCACACAAGTGAGGTATCATTTTTATCGGGAGACGTGGGGGAACGCTGGGTGGTAGGAAATTTGTGGCTCCTCTCAGATTCCAGAACTTTCTGCCACAGAAATGTGAGGAACATGTGTTTTTTTAGCCAAATTTTGAGGTTTGCAAAGGATTCTGGATAACAGAACCTGGTTTGAGCCACACAAGTCACCCCATCTTGGATTCCCCTAGGTCTCTAGTTTTCAGAAATGCACAGGTTTGGTAGGTTTCCCTAGGTGGCGGCTGAGCTACAGGCCAAAATCTACAGGTAGGCACTTTGCAAAAAACACCTCTGTTTTCCTTCAAAAATTTGTCTGTGTCCACGTTGCGCTTTGGGGCGTTTCCTGTCGCGGGCGCTAGGCCTACCCACACAAGTGAGGTATCATTTGTATCGGGAGATGCGGGGGAACGCTTGGTGGAAGGAAATTTGTGGCTCCTCTCAGATTCCAGAACTTTCTGCCACAGAAATGTGAGGAACATGTGTTTTTTTCGCTAAATTTTGAGGTTTGCAAAGGATTCTGGGTAACAGAACCTGGTCCGAGCCACACAAGTCACCCCATCTTGGACTCCCCTAGGTCTCTAGTTTTCAGAAATGCACAGGTTTGGTAGGTTTCCCTAGGTGGCGGCTGAGCTACAGGCCAAAATCTACAGGTAGGCACTTTGCAAAAAACACCTCTGTTTTCCTTCAAAAATTTGGCTGTGTCCACGTTGCGCTCTGGGGCGTTTCCTGTCGCAGGCGCTAGGCCTACCCACACAAGTGAGGTATCATTTTTATCGGGAGACGTGGGGGAACGCTGGGTGGAAGGAAATTTGTGGCTCCTCTCAGATTCCAGAACTTTCTGCCACAGAAATGTGAGGAACATGTGTTTTTTTGGCCAAATTTTGAGGTTTGCAAAGGATTCTGGGTAACAGAATCTGGTCCGAGCCACACAAGTCACCCCATCTTGGATTCTCCTAGGTCTCTAGTTTTCAGAAATGCACAGGTTTGGTAGGTTTCCCTAGGTGGCGGCTGAGCTACAGGCCAAAATCTACAGGTAGGCACTTTGCCAAAAACACCTCTGTTTTCCTTCAAAAATGTGGCTGTGTCCACGTTGCGCTTTGGGGCGTTTCCTGTTGCGGGCGCTAGGCCTACCCACACAAGTGAGGTATAATTTTTATCGGGAGACGTGGGGGAACGCTGGGTGGAAGGAATTTTGTGGCTACTCTGATTCCAGAACTTTCTGCCACAGAAATGTGAGGAACATTTGTTTTTTTAGCCAAATTTTGAGGTTTGCAAAGGATTTTGGGTAACAGAACCTGGTCCGAGCCACACAAGTCACCCCATCTTGGATTCCCCTAGGTCTCTAGTTTTCAGAAATGCACAGGTTTGATAGGTTTCCCTAGGTGGCGGCTGAGCTATAGGCCAAAATCTACAGGTAGGCACTTTGCAAAAAACACCTCTGTTTTCCTTCAAAAATTTGGCTGTGTCTACGTTGCGCTTTGGGACGTTTCCTGTCGCGGGCGCTAGGCCTACCCACACAAGTGAGGTATCATTTTTATCGGGAGACGTGGGGGAACGCTGGGTGGAAGAAAATTTGTGGCTCCTCTCAGATTCCTGAACTTTCTGCCACAGAAATTTGAGGAACATGTGTTTTTTTAGCCAAATTTTGAGGTGTGCAAAGGATTCTGGGTAACAGAACCTGGTCCGAGCCACACAAGTCACCCCATCTTGGATTCCCCTAGGTCTCTAGTTTTCAGAAATGCACAGGTTTGGTAGGTTTCCCTAGGTGGCGGCTGAGCTACAGGCCAAAATAAACAGGTAGGCCCTTTGCAAAAAACACCTCTGTTTTCCTTCAAAAATGTGGCTGTGGCCACGTTGCGCTTTGGGGCGTTTCCTGTCGCGGGCGCTAGGCCTACCCACACAAGTGAGGTATCATTTTTATCGGGAGACATGGGGGAACGCTGGGTGGAAGGGAATTTGTGGCTCCTCTCAGATTCCAGAACTTTCTGCCACAGAAATGTGAGGAACATGTGGGTTTTTAGCCAAATTTTGAGGTTTGCAAAGGATTATGGGTAACAGAACCTGGTCCGAGCCACACAAGTCACCCCATCTTGGATTCCCCTAGGTCTCTAGTTTTCAGAAATGCACAGGTTTGGTAGGTTTCCCTAGGTGGCAGCTGAGCTACAGGCCAAAATCTACAGGTAGGAACTTTGCAAAAAACACCTCTGTTTTCCTTCAAAAATTTGGCTGTGATCACGATGCGCTTTGGGGCGTTTCCTGTCGCGGGCGCTAGGCCTACCCACACAAGTGAGGTATCATTTTTATCGGGAGACGTGGGGGAACGCTGGGTGGAAGGAATTTTGTGGCTCCTCTCAGATTCCAGAACTTTCTGCCACAGAAATGTGAGGAACATGTGTTTTTTTAGCCATATTTTGAGGTTTGCAAAGGATTCTGGGTAACAGAACCTGGTCCGAGCCACACAAGTCACCCCATCTTGGATTCCCCTAGGTCTCTAGTTTTCAGAAATGCACAGGTTTGGTAGGTTTCCCTAGGTGGCGGCTGAGCTATAGGCCAAAATCTACAGGTAGGCACTTTGCAAAAAACACCTCTGTTTTCCTTCAAAAATTTGGCTGTGTCCACGTTGCACTTTGGGGCGATTCCTGTCGCGGGCGCTAGGCCTACCCACACAAGTGAGGTATCATTTTTATCGGGAGATGTGGGGGAACGCTGGGTGGAAGGGAATTTGTGGCTCCTCTCAGCGTCCAGAACTTTCTGCCACAGAAATGTGAGGAACATGTGTTTTTTTGGCCAAATTTTGAGGTTTGCAAAGGATTCTGGGTAACAGAACCTGGTCAGAACCACACAAGTCACCCCATCTTGGATTCCCCTAGGTCTCTAGTTTTCAGAAATGCACAGGTTTGATAGGTTTCCCTAGGTGGCGGCTGAGCTATAGGCCAAAATCTACAGGTAGGCACTTTGCAAAAAACACCTCTGTTTTCCTTCAAAAATTTGGCTGTGTCTACGTTGCGCTTTGGGACGTTTCCTGTCGCGGGCGCTAGGCCTACCCACACAAGTGAGGTATCATTTTTATCGGGAGACGTGGGGGAACGCTGGGTGGAAGAAAATTTGTGGCTCCTCTCAGATTCCTGAACTTTCTGCCACAGAAATTTGAGGAACATGTGTTTTTTTAGCCAAATTTTGAGGTGTGCAAAGGATTCTGGGTAACAGAACCTGGTCCGAGCCACACAAGTCACCCCATCCTGGATTCCCCTAGGTCTCTAGTTTTCAGAAATGCACAGGTTTGGTAGGTTTCCCTGGGAGGCGGCTGAGCTACAGGCCAAAATCTACAGGTAGGCACTTTGCAAAAAACACCTCTGTTTTCCTTCAAAAATTTGGTTGTGTCCACGTTG
Organism: Pleurodeles waltl; assembly: GCF_031143425.1. Classification (NCBI taxonomy): domain Eukaryota; kingdom Metazoa; phylum Chordata; class Amphibia; order Caudata; family Salamandridae; genus Pleurodeles; species Pleurodeles waltl. Next base: position 25,601 of record NW_027149977.1, on the reverse strand, counting down.
CGCTTTGGGGCGATTCCTGTCGCGGGCGCTAGGCCTACCCACACAAGTGAGGTATCATTTTTATCGGGAGATGTGGGGGAACGCTGGGTGGAAGGAAATTTGTGGCTCCTCTCAGCGTCCAGAACTTTCTGCCACAGAAATGTGAGGAACATGTGTTTTTTTGGCCAAATTTTGAGGTTTGCAAAGGATTCTGGGTAACAGAACCTGGTCAGAACCACACAAGTCACCCCATCTTGGATTCCCCTAGGTCTCTAGTTTTCAGAAATGCACAGGTTTGGTAGGTTTCCCTAGGTGGCGGCTGAGCTACAGGTCAAAATCTACAGGTAGGCACTTTGCAAAAAACACCTCTGTTTTCCTTCAAAAATTTGTCTGTGTCCACGTTGCGCTTTGGGGCGTTTCCTGTCGCGGGCGCTAGGCCTACCCACACAAGTGAGGTATCATTTTTATCGGGAGACATGGGGGAACGCTGGGTGGAAGGAAATTTGTGGCTCCTCCCAGATTCCAGAACTTTCTGCCACAGAAATGTGAGGAACATATGGTTTTTTAGCCAAATTTTTAGGCTTTTCAAGGTTTCTGGCTAACAGAACCTGGTCCGAGCCACACAAGTCACCCCATCTTGGATTCCCCTACGTCTCTAGTTTTCAGAAATGCACAGGTTTGGTAGCTTTCCCTAGGTGGCGGCTGAGCTTCAGGCCAAAATCTACAGGTAGGCACTTTGCAAAAAACACCTCTGTTTTCCTTCAAAAATTTGGCTGTGTCCACGTTGCGCTTTGGGGCGTTTCCTGTCGCGGGCGCTAGGCCTACCCACACAAGTGAGGTATCATTTTTATCGGGAGACGTGGGGGAACGCTGGGTGGAAGGAAATTTGTGGTTCCTCTCAGATTCCAGAACTTTCTGCCACAGAAATGTGAGGAACATGTGGTTTTTTAGCCAAATTTTGAGGCTTTTCAAGGTTTCTGGGTAACAGAACCTGGTCCGAGCCACACAAGTCAACCCATCTTGGATTCCCCTAGGTCTCTAGTTTTCAGAAATGCACAGGTTTGGTAGGTTTCCCTAGGTGGCGGCTGAGCTACAGGCCAAAATCTACAGGTAGGCACTTTGCAAAAAACACCTCTGTTTTCCTTTAAAAATTTGGCTGTGTCCACGTTGCGCTTAGGGGCGTTTCCTGTCGCGGGCGCTAGGCCTACCCACACAAGTGAGGTATCATTTTTATCGGGAGACGTGGGGGAACACTGGGTGGGAGGAAATTTGTGGCTCCTCTCAGATTCCAGAACTTTCTGCCACAGAAATGTGAGGAACATGTGTTTTTTTAGCCAAATATTGAGGTTTGCAAAGGATTCTGGGTAACAGAACCTGGTCCGAGCCACACAAGTCACCCCATCTTGGATTCCCCTAGGTATCTAGTTTTCAGAAATGCAGAGGTTTGGTAGGTTTCCCTAGGTGGCGGCTGAGCTACAGGCCAAAATCTACAGGTAGGCACTTTGCAAAAAACACCTCTGTTTTCCTTCAAAAATTTGGCTGTGTCCACGTCGCGCTTTGGGGCGTTTCCTGTCGCGGGGGCTAGGCTTACCCACACAAGTGTGGTATCATTTTTATCGGGAGACGTGGGGGAATGCTGGGTGGAAGGAAATTTGTGGCTCCTCTCAGATTCCAGAACTTTCTGCCACAGAAATGTGAGGAACATGTGTTTTTTTAGCCAAATTTTGAGGTCTGCAAAGGATTCTGGGTAACAGAACCTGGTCCGAGCCACACAAGTCACCCCATCTTGGATTCCCCTAGGTCTCTAGTTTTCAGAAATGCACAGGTTTGATAGGTTTCCCTAGGTGGCGGCTGAGCTATAGGCCAAAATCTACAGGTAGGCACTTTGCAAAAAACACCTCTGTTTTCCTTCAAAAATTTGGCTGTGTCTACGTTGCGCTTTGGGACGTTTCCTGTCGCGGGCGCTAGGCCTACCCACACAAGTGAGGTATCATTTTTATCGGGAGACGTGGGGGAACGCTGGGTGGAAGAAAATTTGTGGCTCCTCTCAGATTCCTGAACTTTCTGCCACAGAAATTTGAGGAACATGTGTTTTTTTAGCCAAATTTTGAGGTTTGCAAAGGATTCTGGGTAACAGAACCTGGTCCGAGCCACACAAGTCACCCCATCCTGGATTCCCCTAGGTCTCTAGTTTTCAGAAATGCACAGGTTTGGTAGGTTTCCCTAGGAGGCGGCTGAGCTACAGGCCAAAATCTACAGGTAGGCACTTTGCAAAAAACACCTCTGTTTTCCTTCAAAAATTTGGTTGTGTCCACGTTGCGCTTTGGGGCGATTCCTGTCGCGGGCGCTAGGCCTACCCACACAAGTGAGGTATCATTTTTATCGGGAGATGTGGGGGAACGCTGGGTGGAAGGAAATTTGTGGCTCCTCTCAGCGTCCAGAACTTTCTGCCACAGAAATGTGAGGAACATGTGTTTTTTTGGCCAAATTTTGAGGTTTGCAAAGGATTCTGGGTAACAGAACCTGGTCAGAACCACACAAGTCACCCCATCTTGGATTCCCCTAGGTCTCTAGTTTTCAGAAATGCACAGGTTTGGTAGGTTTCCCTAGGTGGCGGCTGAGCTACAGGCCAAAATCTACAGGTAGGCACTTTGCAAAAAACACCTCTGTTTTCCTTCAAAAATTTGTCTGTGTCCACGTTGCGCTTTGGGGCGTTTCCTGTCGCGGGCGCTAGGCCTACCCACACAAGTGAGGTATCATTTGTATCGGGAGATGCGGGGGAACGCTTGGTGGAAGGAAATTTGTGGCTCCTCTCAGATTCCAGAACTTTCTGCCACAGAAATGTGAGGAACATGTGTTTTTTTCGCTAAATTTTGAGGTTTGCAAAGGATTCTGGGTAACAGAACCTGGTCCGAGCCACACAAGTCACCCCATCTTGGACTCCCCTAGGTCTCTAGTTTTCAGAAATGCACAGGTTTGGTAGGTTTCCCTAGGTGGCGGCTGAGCTACAGGCCAAAATCTACAGGTAGGCACTTTGCAAAAAACACCTCTGTTTTCCTTCAAAAATTTGGCTGTGTCCACGTTGCGCTCTGGGGCGTTTCCTGTCGCAGGCGCTAGGCCTACCCACACAAGTGAGGTATCATTTTTATCGGGAGACGTGGGGGAACGCTGGGTGGAAGGAAATTTGTGGCTCTTCTCAGATTCCAGAACTTTCTGCCACAGAAATGTGAGGAACATGTGTTTTTTTGGCCAAATTTTGAGGTTTGCAAAGGATTCTGGGTAACAGAATCTGGTCCGAGCCACACAAGTCACCCCATCTTGGATTCTCCTAGGTCTCTAGTTTTCAGAAATGCACAGGTTTGGTAGGTTTCCCTAGGTGGCGGCTGAGCTACAGGCCAAAATCTACAGGTAGGCACTTTGCCAAAAACACCTCTGTTTTCCTTCAAAAATTTGGCTGTGTCCACGTTGCGCTTTGGGGCGTTTCCTGTTGCGGGCGCTAGGCCTACCCACACAAGTGAGGTATCATTTTTATCGGGAGACGTGGGGGAACGCTGGGTGGAAGGAATTTTGTGGCTACTCTCAGATTCCAGAACTTTCTGCCACAGAAATGTGAGGAACATTTGTTTTTTTAGCCAAATTTTGAGGTTTGCAAAGGATTTTGGGTAACAGAACCTGGTCCGAGCCACACAAGTCACCCCATCTTGGATTCCCCTAGGTCTCTAGTTTTCAGAAATGCACAGGTTTGGTAGGTTTCCCTAGGTGGCGGCTGAGCTACAGGCCAAAATCTACAGGTAGGCACTTTGCAAAAAACACATCTGTTTTCCTTCAAAAATTTGGCTGTGTCCACGTTGCGCTTTGGGGCGTTTCCTGTCGCGGGCGCTAGGCCTACCCACACAAGTGAGGTATCATTTTTATCGGGAGACATGGGGGAACGCTGGGTGGAAGGAAATTTGTGGCTCCTCCCAGATTCCAGAACTTTCTGCCACAGAAATGTGAGGAACATGTGGTTTTTTAGCCAAATTTTGAGGATTGCAAAGGATTCTGGGTAACAGAACCTGGTCCGAGCCACACAAGTCACCCCATCTGGGATTCCCCTAGGTCTCTAGTTTTCAGAAATGCACAGGTTTGGTAGCTTTCCCGAGGTGGCGGCTGAGCTACAGGCCAAAATCTACAGGTAGGCACTTTGCAAAAAACACCTCTGTTTTCCTTCAAAAATATGGCTGTGTCCACGTTGCGCTTTGGGGCGTTTCCTGTCGCGGGCGCTAGGCCGACCCACACAAGTGAGGTATCATTTTTATCGTGAGACGTGGGGGAATGCTGGGTGGAAGGAATTTTGTGGCTCCTCTCAGATTTCAGAACTTTCTGCCACAGAAATGTGAGGAACATGTGTTTTTTTAGCAAATTTTGAGATTTGCAAAGGATTCTGGGTAACAGAACCTGGTCCGAGCCACACAAGTCACCCCATCTTGGATTCCCCTAGGTCTCTAGTTTTCAGAAATGCACAGGTTTGGTAGGTTTCCCTAGGTGGCAGCTGAGCTACAGGCCAAAATCTACAGGTAGGAACTTTGCAAAAAACACCTCTGTTTTCCTTCAAAAATTTGGCTGTGTCCACGTTGCGCTTTGGGGCGTTTCCTGTCGCGGGCGCTAGGCCTGCCCACACAAGTGAGGTATCATTTTTATCGGGAGACGTGGGGGAACGCTGGGTGGAAGGAATTTTGTGGCTCCTCTCAGATTCCAGAACTTTCTGCCACAGAAATGTGAGGAACATGTGTTTTTTTAGCCAAACTTTGAGGTTTGCAAAGGATTCTGGGTAACAGAACCTGGTCCGAGCCACACAAGTCACCCCATCTTGGATTCCCCTAGGTCTCTAGTTTTCAGAAATGCACAGGTTTGGTAGGTTTTCCTAGGTGGCGGCTGAGCTACAGGCCAAAATCTACAGGTAGGCACTTTGCAAAAAACACCTCTGTTTTCCTTCAAAAATTTGGCTGTGTCCACGTTGCGCTTTGGGGCGTTTCCTGTCGCGGGCGCTAGGCCTACCCACACAAGTGAGGTATCATTTTTATCGGGAGACGTGGGGGAACGCTGGGTGGAAGGAATTTTGTGGCTCCTCTCAGATTCCAGAACTTTCTGCCACAGAAATGTGAGGAACATGTGTTTTTTTAGCCATATTTTGAGGTTTGCAAAGGATTCTGGGTAACAGAACCTGGTCCGAGCCACACAAGTCACCCCATCTTGGATTCCCCTAGGTCTCTAGTTTTCAGAAATGCACAGGTTTGGTAGGTTTCCCTAGGTGGCGGCTGAGCTATAGGCCAAAATCTACAGGTAGGCACTTTGCAAAAAACACCTCTGTTTTCCTTCAAAAATTTGGCTGTGTCCACGTTGCGCTTTGGGGCGATTCCTGTCGCGGGCGCTAGGCCTACCCACACAAGTGAGGTATCATTTTTATCGGGAGATGTGGGGGAACGCTGGGTGGAAGGGAATTTGTGGCTCCTCTCAGCGTCCAGAACTTTCTGCCACAGAAATGTGAGGAACATGTGTTTTATTTGGCCAAATTTTGAGGTTTGCAAAGGATTCTGGGTAACAGAACCTGGTCAGAACCACACAAGTCACCCCATCTTGGATTCCCCTAGGTCTCTAGTTTTCAGAAATGCACAGGTTTGATAGGTTTCCCTAGGTGGCGGCTGAGCTATAGGCCAAAATCTACAGGTAGGCACTTTGCAAAAAACACCTCTTTTTTCCTTCAAAAATTTGGCTGTGTCTACGTTGCGCTTTGGGACGTTTCCTGTCGCGGGCGCTAGGCCTACCCACACAAGTGAGGTATCATTTTTATCGGGAGACGTGGGGGAACGCTGGGTGGAAGAAAATTTGTGGCTCCTCTCAGATTCCTGAACTTTCTGCCACAGAAATTTGAGGAAAATGTGTTTTTTTAGCCAAATTTTGAGGTTTGCAAAGGATTCTGGGTAACAGAACCTGGTCCGAGCAACACAAGTCACCCCATCCTGGATTCCCCTAGGTCTCTAGTTTTCAGAAATGCACAGGTTTGGTAGGTTTCCCTAGGAGGCGGCTGAGCTACAGGCCAAAATCTACAGGTAGGCACTTTGCAAAAAACACCTCTGTTTTCCTTCAAAAATTTGGTTGTGTCCACGTTGCGCTTTGGGGCGATTCCTGTCGCGGGCGCTAGGCCTACCCACACAAGTGAGGTATCATTTTTATCGGGAGATGTGGGGGAACGCTGGGTGGAAGGAAATTTGTGGCTCCTCTCAGCGTCCAGAACTTTCTGCCACAGAAATGTGAGGAACATGTGTTTTTTTGGCCAAATTTTGAGGTTTGCAAAGGATTCTGGGTAACAGAACCTGGTCAGAACCACACAAGTCACCCCATCTTGGATTCCCCTAGGTCTCTAGTTTTCAGAAATGCACAGGTTTGGTAGGTTTCCCTAGGTGGCGGCTGAGCTACAGGTCAAAATCTACAGGTAGGCACTTTGCAAAAAACACCTCTGTTTTCCTTCAAAATTTTGGCTGTGTCCACGTTGCGCTTTGGGGCGTTTCCTGTCGCGGGCGCTAGGCCTACCCAGACAAGTGAGGTATCATTTTTATCGGGAGACGTGGGGGAACGCTGGGTGGAAGGAAATTTGTGGCTCCTCCCAGATTCCAGAACTTTCTGCCACAGAAATGTGAGGAACATGTGGTTTTTTAGACAAATTTTGAGGTTTGCAAAGGATTTTGGGTAACAGAATCTGGTCCGAGCCACACAAGTCACCCCATCTGGGATTCCCCAAGGTCTCTAGTTTTCAGAAATGCACAGGTTTGGTAGGTTTCCCTAGGTGGCGGCTGAGCTACAGGCCAAAAAATACAGGTAGGCACTTTGCAAAAAACACCTCTGTTTTCCTTCAAAAATTTGTCTGTGTCCACGTTGCGCTTTGGGGCGTTTCCTGTCGCGGGCGCTAGGCCTCCCCACACAAGTGAGGTATCATTTTTATCGGGAGACGTGGGGGAACGCTGGGTGGAAGGAAATTTGTGGCTCCTCCCAGATTCCAGAACTTTCTGCCACAGAAATGTGAGGAACATGTGGTTTTTTAGACAAATTTTGAGGTTTGCAAAGGATTCTGGGTAACAGAACCTGGTCCGAGCCACACAAGTCATCCCATTTTGGATTCCCCTAGGTCTCTAGTTTTCAGAAATGCACAGGTTTGGTAGCTTTCCCTAGGTGGCGGCTGAGCTACAGGCCAAAATCTACAGGTAGGCACTTTGCAAAAAACACCTCTGTTTTCCTTCAAAAATTTGTCTGTGTCCACGTTGCGCTTTGGGGCGTTTCCTGTCGCGGGCGCTAGGCCTACCCACACAAGTGAGGTATCATTTTTATCGGGAGACATGGGGGAACGCTGGGTGGAAGGAAATTTGTGGCTCCTCCCAGATTCCAGAACTTTCTGCCACAGAAATGTGAGGAACATGTGGTTTTTTAGCCAAATTTTTAGGCTTTTCAAGGTTTCTGGCTAACAGAACCTGGTCCGAGCCACACAAGTCACCCCATCTTGGATTCCCCTAGGTCTCTAGTTTTCAGAAATGCACAGGTTTGGTAGCTTTCCCTAGGTGGCGGCTGAGCTACAGGCCAAAATCTACAGGTAGGCACTTTGCAAAAAACACCTCTGTTTTCCTTCAAAAATTTGGCTGTGTCCACGTTGCGCTTTGGGGCGTTTCCTGTCGCGGGCGCTAGGCCTACCCACACAAGTGAGGTATCATTTTTATCGGGAGACGTGGGGGAACGCTGGGTGGAAGGAAATTTGTGGTTCCTCTCAGATTCCAGAACTTTCTGCCACAGAAATGTGAAGAACATGTGGTTTTTTAGCCAAATTTTGAGGCTTTTCAAGGTTTCTGGGTAACAGAACCTGGTCCGAGCCACACAAGTCAACCCATCTTGGATTCCCCTAGGTCTCTAGTTTTCAGAAATGCACAGGTTTGGTAGGTTTCCCTAGGTGGCGGCTGAGCTACAGGCCAAAATCTACAGGTAGGCACTTTGCAAAAAACACCTCTGTTTTCCTTTAAAAATTTGGCTGTGTCCACGTTGCGCTTTGGGGCGTTTCCTGTCGCGGGCGCTAGGCCTACCCACACAAGTGAGGTATCATTTTTATCGGGAGACGTGGGGGAACACTGGGTGGGAGGAAATTTGTGGCTCCTCTCAGATTCCAGAACTTTCTGCCACAGAAATGTGAGGAACATGTGTTTTTTTAGCCAAATATTGAGGTTTGCAAAGGATTCTGGGTAACAGAACCTGGTCCGAGCCACACAAGTCACCCCATCTTGGATTCCCCTAGGTCTCTAGTTTTCAGAAATGCACAGGTTTGATTGGTTTCCCTAGGTGGCGGCTGAGCTATAGGCCAAAATCTACAGGTAGGCACTTTGCAAAAAACACCTCTGTTTTCCTTCAAAAATTTGGCTGTGTCTACGTTGCGCTTTGGGACGTTTCCTGTCGCGGGCGCTAGGCCTACCCACACAAGTGAGGTATAATTTTTATCGGGAGACGTGGGGGAACGCTGGGTGGAAGAAAATTTGTGGCTCCTCTCAGATTCCTGAACTTTCTGCCACAGAAATTTGAGGAACATGTGTTTTTTTAGCCAAATTTTGAGGTTTGCAAAGGATTCTGGGTAACAGAACCTGGTCCGAGCCACACAAGTCACCCCATCCTGGATTCCCCTAGGTCTCTAGTTTTCAGAAATGCACAGGTTTGGTAGGTTTCCCTAGGAGGCGGCTGAGCTACAGGCCAAAATCTACAGGTAGGCACTTTGCAAAAAACACCTCTGTTTTCCTTCAAAAATTTGGTTGTGTCCACGTTGCGCTTTGGGGCGATTCCTGTCGCGGGCGCTAGGCCTACCCACACAAGTGAGGTATCATTTTTATCGGGAGATGTGGGGGAACGCTGGGTGGAAGGAAATTTGTGGCTCCTCTCAGCATCCAGAACTTTCTGCCACAGAAATGTGAGGAACATGTGTTTTTTTGGCCAAATTTTGAGGTTTGCAAAGGATTCTGGGTAACAGAACCTGGTCAGAACCACACAAGTCACCCCATCTTGGATTCCCCTAGGTCTCTAGTTTTCAGAAATGCACAGGTTTGGTAGGTTTCCCTAGGTGGTGGCTGAGCTACAGGCCAAAATCTACAGGTAGGCACTTTGCAAAAAACACCTCTGTTTTCCTTCAAAAATTTGTCTGTGTCCACGTTGCGCTTTGGGGCGTTTCCTGTCGCGGGCGCTAGGCCTACCCACACAAGTGAGGTATCATTTGTATCGGGAGATGCGGGGGAACGCTTGGTGGAAGGAAATTTGTGGCTCCTCTCAGATTCCAGAACTTTCTGCCACAGAAATGTGAGGAACATGTGTTTTTTTCGCTAAATTTTGAGGTTTGCAAAGGATTCTGGGTAACAGAACCTGGTCCGAGCCACACAAGTCACCCCATCTTGGACTCCCCTAGGTCTCTAGTTTTCAGAAATGCACAGGTTTGGTAGGTTTCCCTAGGTGGCGGCTGAGCTACAGGCCAAAATCTACAGGTAGGCACTTTGCAAAAAACACCTCTGTTTTCCTTCAAAAATTTGGCTGTGTCCACGTTGCGCTCTGGGGCGTTTCCTGTCGCAGGCGCTAGGCCTACCCACACAAGTGAGGTATCATTTTTATCGGGAGACGTGGGGGAACGCTGGGTGGAAGGAAATTTGTGGCTCCTCTCAGATTCCAGAACTTTCTGCCACAGAAATGTGAGGAACATGTGTTTTTTTGGCCAAATTTTGAGGTTTGCAAAGGATTCTGGGTAACAGAATCTGGTCCGAGCCACACAAGTCACCCCATCTTGGATTCTCCTAGGTCTCTAGTTTTCAGAAATGCACAGGTTTGGTAGGTTTCCCTAGGTGGCGGCTGAGCTACAGGCCAAAATCTACAGGTAGGCACTTTGCCAAAAACACCTCTGTTTTCCTTCAAAAATTTGGCTGTGTCCACGTTGCGCTTTGGGGCGTTTCCTGTTGCGGGCGCTAGGCCTACCCACACAAGTGAGGTATCATTTTTATCGGGAGACGTGGGGGAACGCTGGGTGGAAGGAATTTTGTGGCTACTCTCAGATTCCAGAACTTTCTGCCACAGAAATGTGAGGAACATTAGTTTTTTTAGCCAAATTTTGAGGTTTGCAAAGGATTTTGGGTAACAGAACCTGGTCCGAGCCACACAAGTCACCCCAACTTGGATTCCCCTAGGTCTCTAGTTTTCAGAAATGCACAGGTTTGGTAGGTTTCCCCAGGTGGCGGCTGAGCTACAGGCCAAAATCTACAGGTAGACACTTTGCAAAAAACACATCTGTTTTCCTTCAAAAATTTGGCTGTGTCCACGTTGCGCTTTGGGGCGTTTCCTGTCGCGGGCGCTAGGCCTACCCACACAAGTGAGGTATCATTTTTATCGGGAGACATGGGGGAACGCTGGGTGGAAGGAAATTTGTGGCTCCTCCCAGATTCCAGAACTTTCTGCCACAGAAATGTGAGGAACATGTGGTTTTTTAGCCAAATTTTGAGGATTGCAAAGGATTCTGGGTAACAGAACCTGGTCCGAGCCACACAAGTCACCCCATCTTGGATTCCCCTAGGTCTCTAGTTTTCAGAAATGCACAGGTTTGGTAGCTTTCCCGAGGTGGCGGCTGAGCTACAGGCCAAAATCTACAGGTAGGCACTTTGCAAAAAACACCTCTGTTTTCCTTCAAAAATATGGCTGTGTCCACGTTGCGCTTTGGGGCGTTTCCTGTCGCGGGCGCTAGGCCGACCCACACAAGTGAGGTATCATTTTTATCGTGAGACGTGGGGGAATGCTGGGTGGAAGGAATTTTGTGGCTCCTCTCAGATTTCAGAACTTTCTGCCACAGAAATGTGAGGAACATGTGTTTTTTTAGCAAATTTTGAGATTTGCAAAGGATTCTGGATAACAGAACCTGGTCCGAGCCACACAAGTCACCCCATCTTGGATTCCCCTAGGTCTCTAGTTTTCAGAAATGCACAGGTTTGGTAGGTTTCCCTAGGTGGCAGCTGAGCTACAGGCCAAAATCTACAGGTAGGAACTTTGCAAAAAACACCTCTGTTTTCCTTCAAAAATTTGGCTGTGTCCATGTTGCGCTTTGGGGCGTTTCCTGTCGCGGGCGCTAGGCCTGCCCACACAAGTGAGGTATCATTTTTATCGGGAGACGTGGGGGAACGCTGGGTGGAAGGAATTTTGTGGCTCCTCTCAGATTCCAGAACTTTCTGCCACAGAAATGTGAGGAACATGTGTTTTTTTAGCCAAACTTTGAGGTTTGCAAAGGATTCTGGGTAACAGAACCTGGTCCGAGCCACACAAGTCACCCCATCTTGGATTCCCCTAGGTCTCTAGTTTTCAGAAATGCACAGGTTTGGTAGGTTTCCCTAGGTGGCGGCTGAGCTACAGGCCAAAATCTACAGGTAGGCACTTTGCAAAAAACACCTCTGTTTTCCTTCAAAAATTTGGCTGTGTCCACGTTGCGCTTTGGGGCGTTTCCTGTCGCGGGCGCTAGGCCTACCCACACAAGTGAGGTATCATTTTTATCGGGAGACGTGGGGGAACGCTGGGTGGAAGGAATTTTGTGGCTCCTCTCAGATTCCAGAACTTTCTGCCACAGAAATGTGAGGAACATGTGTTTTTTTAGCCATATTTTGAGGTTTGCAAAGGATTCTGGGTAACAGAACCTGGTCCGAGCCACACAAGTCACCCCATCTTGGATTCCCCTAGGTCTCTAGTTTTCAGAAATGCACAGGTTTGGTAGGTTTCCCTAGGTGGCGGCTGAGCTATAGGCCAAAATCTACAGGTAGGCACTTTGCAAAAAACACCTCTGTTTTCCTTCAAAAATTTGGCTGTGTCCACGTTGCGCTTTGGGGCGATTCCTGTCGCGGGCGCTAGGCCTACCCACACAAGTGAGGTATCATTTTTATCGGGAGATGTGGGGGAACGCTGGGTGGAAGGGAATTTGTGGCTCCTCTCAGCGTCCAGAACTTTCTGCCACAGAAATGTGAGGAACATGTGTTTTATTGGGCCAAATTTTGAGGTTTGCAAAGGATTCTGGGTAACAGAACCTGGTCAGAACCACACAAGTCACCCCATCTTGGATTCCCCTAGGTCTCTAGTTTTCAGAAATGCACAGGTTTGATAGGTTTCCCTAGGTGGCGGCTGAGCTATAGGCCAAAATCTACAGGTAGGCACTTTGCAAAAAACACCTCTGTTTTCCTTCAAAAATTTGGCTGTGTCTACGTTGCGCTTTGGGACGTTTCCTGTCGCCGGCGCTAGGCCTACCCACACAAGTGAGGTATCATTTTTATCGGGAGACGTGGGGGAACGCTGGGTGGAAGAAAATTTGTGGCTCCTCTCAGATTCCTGAACTTTCTGCCACAGAAATTTGAGGAAAATGTGTTTTTTTAGCCAAATGTTGAGGTTTGCAAAGGATTCTGGGTAACAGAACCTGGTCCGAGCAACACAAGTCACCCCATCCTGGATTCCCCTAGGTCTCTAGTTTTCAGAAATGCACAGGTTTGGTAGGTTTCCCTAGGAGGCGGCTGAGCTACAGGCCAAAATCTACAGGTAGGCACTTTGCAAAAAACACCTCTGTTTTCCTTCAAAAATTTGGTTGTGTCCACGTTGCGCTTTGGGGCGATTCCTGTCGCGGGCGCTAGGCCTACCCACACAAGTGAGGTATCATTTTTATCGGGAGATGTGGGGGAACGCTGGGTGGAAGGAAATTTGTGGCTCCTCTCAGCGTCCAGAACTTTCTGCCACAGAAATGTGAGGAACATGTGTTTTTTTGGCCAAATTTTGAGGTTTGCAAAGGATTCTGGGTAACAGAACCTGGTCAGAACCACACAAGTCACCCCATCTTGGATTCCCCTAGGTCTCTAGTTTTCAGAAATGCACAGGTTTGGTAGGTTTCCCTAGGTGGCGGCTGAGCTACAGGTCAAAATCTACAGGTAGGCACTTTGCAAAAAACACCTCTGTTTTCCTTCAAAATTTTGGCTGTGTCCACATTGCGCTTTGGGGCGTTTCCTGTCGCGGGCGCTAGGCCTACCCAGACAAGTGAGGTATCATTTTTATCGGGAGACGTGGGGGAACGCTGGGTGGAAGGAAATTTGTGGCTCCTCCCAGATTCCAGAACTTTCTGCTACAGAAATGTGAGGAACATGTGGTTTTTTAGACAAATTTTGAGGTTTGCAAAGGATTTTGGGTAACAGAATCTGGTCCGAGCCACACAATTCACCCCATCTGGGATTCCCCAAGGTCTCTAGTTTTCAGAAATGCACAGGTTTGGTAGGTTTCCCTAGGTGGCGGCTGAGCTACAGGCCAAAAAATACAGGTAGGCACTTTGCAAAAAACACCTCTGTTTTCCTTCAAAAATTTGTCTGTGTCCACGTTGCGCTTTGGGGCGTTTCCTGTCGCGGGCGCTAGGCCTCCCCACACAAGTGAGGTATCATTTTTATCGGGAGACGTGGGGGAACGCTGGGTGGAAGGAAATTTGTGGCTCCTCCCAGATTCCAGAACTTTCTGCCACATAAATGTGAGGAACATGTGGTTTTTTAGACAAATTTTGAGGTTTGCAAAGGATTCTGGGTAACAGAACCTGGTCCGAGCCACACAAGTCATCCCATTTTGGATTCCCCTAGGTCTCTAGTTTTCAGAAATGCACAGGTTTGGTAGCTTTCCCTAGGTGGCGGCTGAGCTACAGGCCAAAATCTACAGGTAGGCACTTTGCAAAAAACACCTCTGTTTTCCTTCAAAAATTTGTCTGTGTCCACGTTGCGCTTTGGGGCGTTTCCTGTCGCGGGCGCTAGGCCTACCCACACAAGTGAGGTATCATTTTTATCGGGAGACATGGGGGAACGCTGGGTGGAAGGAAATTTGTGGCTCCTCCCAGATTCTAGAACTTTCTGCCACAGAAATGTGAGGAACATGTGGTTTTTTAGCCAAATTTTGAGGCTTTTCAAGGTTTCTGGCTAACAGAACCTGGTCCGAGCCACACAAGTCACCCCATCTTGGATTCCCCTAGGTCTCTAGTTTTCAGAAATGCACAGGTTTGGTAGCTTTCCCTAGGTGGCGGCTGAGCTACAGGCCAAAATCTACAGGTAGGCACTTTGCAAAAAACACCTCTGTTTTCCTTCAAAAATTTGGCTGTGTCCACGTTGCGCTTTGGGGCGTTTCCTGTCGCGGGCGCTAGGCCTACCCACACAAGTGAGGTATCATTTTTATCGGGAGACGTGGGGGAACGCTGGGTGGAAGGAAATTTGTGGTTCCTCTCAGATTCCAGAACTTTCTGCCACAGAAATGTGAGGAACATGTGGTTTTTTAGCCAAATTTTGAGGCTTTTCAAGGTTTCTGGGTAACAGAACCTGGTCCGAGCCACACAAGTCAACCCATCTTGGATTCCCCTAGGTCTCTAGTTTTCAGAAATGCACAGGTTTGGTAGGTTTCCCTAGGTGGCGGCTGAGCTACAGGCCAAAATCTACAGGTAGGCACTTTGCAAAAAACACCTCTGTTTTCCTTTAAAAATTTGGCTGTGTCCACGTTGCGCTTTGGGGCGTTTCCTGTCGCGGGCGCTAGGCCTACCCACACAAGTGAGGTATCATTTTTATCGGGAGACGTGGGGGAACACTGGGTGGGAGGAAATTTGTGGCTCCTCTCAGATTCCAGAACTTTCTGCCACAGAAATGTGAGGAACATGTGTTTTTTTTAGCCAAATATTGAGGTTTGCAAAGGATTCTGGGTAACAGAACCTGGTCCGAGCCACACAAGTCACCCCATCTTGGATTCCCCTAGGTATCTAGTTTTCAGAAATGCAGAGGTTTGGTAGGTTTCCCTAGGTGGCGGCTGAGCTACAGGCCAAAATCTACAGGTAGGCACTTTGCAAAAAACACCTCTGTTTTCCTTCAAAAATTTGGCTGTGTCCACGTCGCGCTTTGGGGCGTTTCCTGTCGCGGGGGCTAGGCTTACCCACACAAGTGTGGTATCATTTTTATCGGGAGACGTGGGGGAATGCTGGGTGGAAGGAAATTTGTGGCTCCTCTCAGATTCCAGAACTTTCTGCCACAGAAATGTGAGGAACATGTGTTTTTTTAGCCAAATTTTGAGATCTGCAAAGGATTCTGGGTAACAGAACCTGGTCCGAGCCACACAAGTCACCCCATTTTGGATTCCCCTAGGTCTCTAGTTTTCAGAAATGCACAGGTTTGATAGGTTTCCCTAGGTGGCGGCTGAGCTATAGGCCAAAATCTACAGGTAGGCACTTTGCAAAAAACACCTCTGTTTTCCTTCAAAAATTTGGCTGTGTCTACGTTGCGCTTTGGGACGTTTCCTGTCGCGGGCGCTAGGCCTACCCACACAAGTGAGGTATCATTTTTATCGGGAGACGTGGGGGAACGCTGGGTGGAAGAAAATTTGTGGCTCCTCTCAGATTCCTGAACTTTCTGCCACAGAAATTTGAGGAACATGTGTTTTTTTAGCCAAATTTTGAGGTTTGCAAAGGATTCTGGGTAACAGAACCTGGTCCAAGCCACACAAGTCACCCCATCCTGGATTCCCCTAGGTCTCTAGTTTTCAGAAATGCACAGGTTTGGTAGGTTTCCCTAGGAGGCGGCTGAGCTACAGGCCAAAATCTACAGGTAGGCACTTTGCAAAAAACACCTCTGTTTTCCTTCAAAAATTTGGTTGTGTCCACGTTGCGCTTTGGGGCGATTCCTGTCGCGGGCGCTAGGCCTACCCACACAAGTGAGGTATCATTTTTATCGGGAGATGTGGGGGAACGCTGGGTGGAAGGAAATTTGTGGCTCCTCTCAGCGTCCAGAACTTTCTGCCACAGAAATGTGAGGAACATGTGTTTTTTTTGCCAAATTTTGAGGTTTGCAAAGGATTCTGGGTAACAGAACCTGGTCAGAACCACACAAGTCACCCCATCTTGGATTCCCCTAGGTCTCTAGTTTTCAGAAATGCACAGGTTTGGTAGGTTTCCCTAGGTGGCGGCTGAGCTACAGGTCAAAATCTACAGGTAGGCACTTTGCAAAAAACACCTCTGTTTTCCTTCAAAATTTTGGCTGTGTCCACGTTGCGCTTTGGGGCGTTTCCTGTCGCGGGCGCTAGGCCTATCCAGACAAGTGAGGTATCATTTTTATCGGGAGACGTGGGGGAACGCTGGGTGGAAGGAATTTTGTGGCTCCTCTCAGATTCCAGAACTTTCTGCCACAGAAATGTGAGGAACATGTGTTTTTTTATCCAAATTTTGAGGTTTGCAAAGGATTCTGGGTAACAGAACCTGGTCCGAGCCACACAAGTCACCCCATCTTGGATTCCCCTAGGTATCTAGTTTTCAGAAATGCAGAAGTTTGGTAGGTTTCCCTAGGTGGCGGCTGAGCTACAGGCCAAAATCTACAGGTAGGCACTTTGCAAAAAACACCTCTGTTTTCCTTCAAAAATTTGGCTGTGTCCACGTCGCGCTTTGGGGCGTTTCCTGTCGCGGGGGCTAGGCTTACCCACACAAGTGTGGTATCATTTTTATCGGGAGACGTGGGGGAATGCTGGGTGGAAGGAAATTTGTGGCTCCTCTCAGATTCCAGAACTTTCTGCCACAGAAATGTGAGGAACATGTGTTTTTTTAGCCAAATTTTGAGGTCTGCAAAGGATTCTGGGTAACAGAACCTGGTCCGAGCCACACAAGTCAGCCCATCTTGGATTCCCCTAGGTCTCTAGTTTTCAGAAATGCACAGGTTTGATAGGTTTCCCTAGGTGGCGGCTGAGCTATAGGCCAAAATCTACAGGTAGGCACTTTGCAAAAAACACCTCTGTTTTCCTTCAAAAATTTGGCTGTGTCTACGTTGCGCTTTGGGACGTTTCCTGTCGCGGGCGCTAGGCCTACCCACACAAGTGAGGTATCATTTTTATCGGGAGACGTGGGGGAACGCTGGGTGGAAGAACATTTGTGGCTCCTCTCAGATTCCTGAACTTTCTGCCACAGAAATTTGAGGAACATGTGTTTTTTTAGCCAAATTTTGAGGTTTGCAAAGGATTCTGGGTAACAGAACCTGGTCCGAGCCACACAAGTCACCCCATCCTGGATTCCCCTAGGTCTCTAGTTTTCAGAAATGCACAGGTTTGGTAGGTTTCCCTAGGAGGCGGCTGAGCTACAGGCCAAAATCTACAGGTAGGCACTTTGCAAAAAACACCTCTGTTTTCCTTCAAAAATTTGTATGTGTCCACGTTGCGCTTTGGGGCGATTCCTGTCGCGGGCGCTAGGCCTAGCCACACAAGTGAGGTATCATTTTTATCGGGAGACGTGGGGGAACGCTGGGTGGAAGGAAATTTGTGGCTCCTCCCAGATTCCAGAACTTTCTGCCACAGAAATGTGAGGAACATGTGGTTTTTAGACAAATTTTGAGGTTTGCAAAGGATTCTGGGTAACAGAACCTGGTCCGAGCCACACAAGTCATCCCATTTTGGATTCCCCTAGGTCTCTAGTTTTCAGAAATGCATAGGTTTGGTAGCTTTCCCTAGGTGGCGGCTGAGCTACAGGCCAAAATCTACAGGTAGGCACTTTGCAAAAAACACCTCTGTTTTCCTTCAAAAATTTGGCTGTGTCCACGTTGCGCTTTGGGGCGTTTCCTGTCGCGGGCGCTAGGCCTACCCACACAAGTGAGGTATCATTTTTATCGGGAGGCGTGGGGGAACGCTGGGTGGAAGGAAATTTGTGGTTCCTCTCAGATTCCAGAACTTTCTGCCACAGAAATGTGAGGAACATGTGGTTTTTTAGCCAAATTTTGAGGCTTTTCAAGGTTTCTGGGTAACAGAACCTGGTCCGAGCCACACAAGTCACCCCATCTTGGATTCCCCTAGGTCTCTAGTTTCCAGAAATGCACAGGTTTGGTAGGTTTCCCTAGGTGGCGGCTGAGCTACAGGCCAAAATCTACAAGTAGGCACTTTGCAAAAAACACCTCTGTTTTCCTTCAAAAATTTGGCTGTGTCCACGTTGCGCTTTGGGGCGTTTCCTGTCGCGGGCGCTATGCCTACCCACACAAGTGAGGTATCATTTTTATCGGGAGACGTGGTGGAACACTGGGTGGGAGGAAATTTGTGGCTCCTCTCAGATTCCAGAACTTTCTGCCACAGAAATGTGAGGAACATGTGTTTTTTTAGCCAAATATTGAGGTTTGCAAAGGATTCTGGGTAACAGAACCTGGTCCGAGCCACACAAGTCACCCCATCTTGGATTCCCCTAGGTATCTAGTTTTCAGAAATGCAGAGGTTTGGTAGGTTTCCCTAGGTGGCGGCTGAGCTACAGGCCAAAATCTACAGGTAGGCACTTTACAAAAAACACCTCTGTTTTCCTTCAAAAATTTGGCTGTGTCCACGTTGCGCTTTGGGGCGTTTCCTGTGGCGGGGGCTAGGCTTACCCACACAAGTGTGGTATCATTTTTATCGGGAGACGTGGGGGAATGCTGGGTGGAAGGAAATTTGTGGCTCCTCTCAGATTCCAGAACTTTCTGCCACAGAAATGTGAGGAACATGTGTTTTTTTTAGCCAAATTTTGAGGTCTGCAAAGGATTCTGGGTAACAGAACCTGGTCCGAGCCACACAAGTCACCCCATCTTGGATTCCCCTAGGTCTCTAGTTTTCAGAAATGCACAGGTTTGGTAGGTTTCCCTAGGTGGCGGCTGAGCTACAGGCCAAAATCTACAGGTAGGAACTTTGCAAAAAAACCTCTGGTTTCCTTCAAAAATTTGGCTGTGTCCATGTTGCGCTTTGGGGCGTTTCCTGTCGCGGGCGCTAGGCCTACCCACACAAGTGAGGTATCATTTTTATCGGGAGACGTGGGGGAACGCGGGGTGGAAGGAAATTTGTGGCTCCTCTCAGATTCCAGAACTTTCTGCCACAGAAATGTAAGGAACATGTGTTTTTTTGGCCAAATTTTGAGGTTTGCAAAGGATTCTGGGTAACAGAACCTGGTCCGAGCCACACAAGTCACCCCATCTTGGATTCCCCTAGGTCTCTAGTTTTCAGAAATGCACAGGTTTGGTAGGTTTCCCTAGGTGGCGGCTGAGCTACAGGCCAAAATCTACAGGTAGGCACTTTGCAAAAAAAAAACCTCTGTTTTCCTTCAAAAATTTGGCTGTGTCCACGTTGCGCTTTGGGGCGTTTCCTGTCGTGGGCGCTAGGCCTACCCACACAAGTGAGGTATCATTTTTATCGGGAGACGTGGGGGAACACTGGGTGGAAGAAAATTTGTGGCTCCTCTCAGATTCCAGAACTTTCTGCCACAGAAATCTGAGGAACATGTGTTTTTTTAGCCAAATTTTGAGGTTTGCAAAGGATTCTGGGTAACAGAACCTGGTCCGAGCCACACAAGTCATCCCATTTTGGATTCCCCTAGGTCTCTAGTTTTCAGAAATGCACAGGTTTGGTAGCTTTCCCTAGGTGGCGGCTGAGCTACAGGCCAAAATCTACAGGTAGGCACTTTGCAAAAAACACCTCTGTTTTCCTTCAAAAATTTGTCTGTGTCCACGTTGCGCTTTGGGGCGTTTCCTGTCGCGGGCGCTATGCCTACCCACACAAGTGAGGTATCATTTTTATCGGGAGACATGGGGGAACGCTGGGTGGAAGGAAATTTGTGGCTCCTCCCAGATTCCAGAACTTTCTGCCACAGAAATGTGAGGAACATGTGGTTTTTTAGCCAAATTTTGAGGCTTTTCAAGGTTTCTGGCTAACAGAACCTGGTCCGAGCCACACAAGTCACCCCATCTTGGATTCCCCTAGGTCTCTAGTTTTCAGAAATGCACAGGTTTGGTAGCTTTCCCTAGGTAGCGGCTGAGCTACAGGCCAAAATCTACAGGTAGGCACTTTGCAAAAAACACCTCTGTTTTCCTTCAAAAATTTGGCTGTGTCCACGTTGCGCTTTGGGGCGTTTCCTGTCGCGGGCGCTAGGCCTACCCACACAAGTGAGGTATCATTTTTATCGGGAGACGTGGGGGAACGCTGGGTGGAAGGAAATTTGTGGTTCCTCTCAGATTCCAGAACTTTCTGCCACAGAAATGTGAGGAACATGTGTTTTTTTAGCCAAATATTGAGGTTTGCAAAGGATTCTGGGTAACAGAACCTGGTCCGAGCCACACAAGTCACCCCATCTTGGATTCCCCTAGGTATCTAGTTTTCAGAAATGCAGAGGTTTGGTAGGTTTCCCTAGGTGGCGGCTGAGCTACAGGCCAAAATCTACAGGTAGGCACTTTGCAAAAAACACCTCTGTTTTCCTTCAAAAATTTGGCTGTGTCCACGTTGCGCTTTGGGGCGTTTCCTGTCGCGGGGGATAGGCTTACCCACACAAGTGTGGTATCATTTTTATCGGGAGACATGGGGGAATGCTGGGTGGAAGGAAATTTGTGGCTCCTCTCAGATTCCAGAACTTTCTGCCACAGAAATGTGAGGAACATGTGTTTTTTTAGCCAAATTTTGAGGTCTGCAAAGGATTCTGGGTAACAGAACCTGGTCCGAGCCACACAAGTCACCCCATCTTGGATTCCCCTAGGTCTCTAGTTTTCAGAAATGCACAGGTTTGGTAGGTTTCCCTAGGTGGCGGCTGAGCTACAGGCCAAAATCTACAGGTAGGAACTTTGCAAAAAAACCTCTGGTTTCCTTCAAAAATTTGGCTGTGTCCATGTTGCGCTTTGGGGCGTTTCCTGTCGCGGGCGCTAGGCCTACCCACACAAGTGAGGTATCATTTTTATCGGGAGACGTGGGGGAACGCGGGGTGGAAGGAAATTTGTGGCTCCTCTCAGATTCCAGAACTTTCTGCCACAGAAATGTGAGGAACATGTGTTTTTTTGGCCAAATTTTGAGGTTTGCAAAGGATTCTGGGTAACAGAACCTGGTCCGAGCCACATAAGTCACCCCATCTTGGATTCCCCTAGATCTCTAGTTTTCAGAAATGCACAGGTTTGGTAGGTTTCCCTAGGTGGCGGCTGAGCTACAGGCCAAAATCTACAGGTAGGCACTTTGCAAAAAACACCTCTGATTTCCTTCAAAAATTTGGATGTGTCCACGTTGCGCTTTGGGGCGTTTCGTGTCGCGGGCACTAGGCCTACCCACACAAGTGAGGTATCATTTTTATCGGGAGACGTGGGGGAACGCTGGGTGGAAGGAAATTTGTGGCTCCCCTCAGCTTCCAGAACTTTCTGCCACAGAAATCTGAGGAACATGTGTTTTTTTAGCCAAATTTTGAGGTTTGCAAAGGATTCTGGGTAACAGAACCTGGTCCGAGCCACACAAGTCACCCCATCTTGGATTCCCCTAGGTCTCTAGTTTTCAGAAATGCACAGGTTTGGTAGGTTTCCCTAGGTGGCGGCTGAGCTACAGGCCAAAATCTACAGGTAGGCACTTTGCAAAAAAAAAACCTCTGTTTTCCTTCAAAAATTTGGCTGTGTCCACGTTGCGCTTTGGGGCGTTTCCTGTCGTGGGCGCTAGGCCTACCCACACAAGTGAGGTATCATTTTTATCGGGAGACGTGGGGGAACACTGGGTGGAAGAAAATTTGTGGCTCCTCTCAGATTCCAGAACTTTCTGCCACAGAAATCTGAGGAACATGTGTTTTTTTAGCCAAATTCGTGGGTTTGCAAAGGATTCTGGGTAACAGAATCTGGTCCGAGCCACACAAGTCACCCCATCTTGGATTCCCCTAGGTCTCTAGTTTTCAGAAATGCACAGGTTTGGTAGGTTTCCCTAGGTGGCGGCTGAGCTACAGGCCAAAATCTACAGGTAGGCACTTTGCAAAAAACACCTCTGTTTTCCTTCAAAAATTTGGCGGTGTCCACGTTGCGCTTTGGGGCGTTTCCTGTCGCGGGCGCTAGGCCTACCCACACTAGTGAGGTATCATTTTTATCGGGAGACGTGGGGGAACGCTGGGTGGAAGGAAATTTGTGGCTCCTCTCAGATTCCAGAACTTTCTGCCACAGAAATGTGAGGTACATGTGTTTGTTTAGCCAAATTTTGAGGTTTGCAAAGGATTCTGGATAACAGAACCTGGTTCGAGCCACACAAGTCACCCCATCTTGGATTCCCCTAGGTCTCTAATTTTCAGAAATGCACAGGTTTGGTAGGTTTCCCTAGGTGGCGGCTGAGCTACAGGCCAAAATCTACAGGTAGGCACTTTGCAAAAAACACCTCTGTTTTCCTTCAAAAATTTGGCTGTGTCCACGTTGCGCTTTGGGGCGTTTCCTGTTGTGGGCGCTAGGCCTACCCACACAAGTGAGGTATCATTTTTATCGGGAGACATGGGGGAACGCTGGGTGGAAGGAAATTTGTGGCTCCTCTCTGATTCCAGAACTTTCTGCCACAGAAATCTGAGGAACATGTGTTTTTTTAGCCAAATTCGGAGGTTTGCAAAGGATTCTGTGTAACAGAACCTGGTCCGAGCCACACAAGTCACCCCATCTTGGATTCCCCTAGGTCTCTAGTTTTCAGAAATGCACAGGTTTGGTAGGTTTCCCTAGGTGGCGGATGAGCTACAGGCCAAAATCTACAGGTAGGCACTTTGCAAAAAACACCTCTGTTTTCCTTCAAAATTTTGGCTGTGTCCACGTTGCGCTTTGGGGCGTTTCCTGTCGCGGGCGCTAGGCCTACCCACAGAAGTGAGGTATCATTTTTATCGGGAGACGTTGGGGAACGCTGGGTGGAAAGAAATTTGTGGCTCCTCTCAGATTCCAGAACTTTCTGCCACAGAAATGTGAGGAACATGTGTTTTTTTAGCCAAATTTTGAGGTTTGCAAAGGATTTTGGGTAACAGAACCTGGTCCGAGCCACACAAGTCACCCCATCTTGGGTTCCCCTAAGTCTCTAGTTTTCAGAAATGCACAGGTTTGGTAGGTTTCACTAGGTGGCGGCTGAGCTACAGGCCAAAATCTACAGGTAGGCACTTTGCAAAAAACACCTCTGTTTTCCTTCAAAAATTTGGCTGTGTCCACGTTGCGCTTTGGGGCGTTTCCTGTCGCGGCGCTAGGCCTACCCACACAAGTGAGGAATCATTTTTATCGGGAGACGAGGGGGAACGCTGGGTGGAAGGAAATTTGTGGCTCCTCTCAGATTCCAGAACTTTCTGCCACAGAAATGTGAGGAACATGTGTTTTTTTAGCCAAATTTTGAGGTTTGCAAATGATTCTGGATAACAGAACCTGGTCCGAGCCACACAAGTCACCCCATCTTGGATTCCCCTAGGTCTCTAGTTTTCAGAAATGCACAGGTTTGGTAGGTTTCCCTAGGTGGCGGCTGAGCTACAGGCCAAACTCTACAGGTAGGCACTTTGCAAAAAACACCTCTGTTTTCCTTCAAAAATTTGGCTGTGTCCAAGTTGCGCTGTGGGGCGTTTCCTGTCGCGGGCGCTAGGCCTACCCACACAAGTGAGGTATCATTTTTATCGGGAGACGTGGGGGAACGCTGGGTGGAAGGAAATTTGTGGCTCCTCTCAGATTCCAGAACTTTCTGCCACAGAAATGTGAGGAACATGTGTTTTTTTAGCCAAATTTTGAGGTTTGCAAAGGATTCTGGGTAACAGAACCTGGTCCGAGCCACACAAGTCACCCCATCTTGGATTCCCCTAGGTATCTAGTTTTCAGAAATGCAGAGGTTTGGTAGGTTTCCCTAGGTGGCGGCTGAGCTACAGGCCAAAATCTACAGGTAGGCACTTTGCAAAAAACACCTCTGTTTTCCTTCAAAATTTTGGCTGTGTCCACGTTGCGCTTTGGGGCGTTTCCTGTCGCGGGCGCTAGGCCTACCCACAGAAGTGAGGTATCATTTTTATCGGGAGACGTTGGGGAACGCTGGGTGGAAAGAAATTTGTGGCTCCTCTCAGATTCCAGAACTTTCTGCCACAGAAATGTGAGGAACATGTGTTTTTTTTAGCCAAATTTTGAGGTTTGCAGAGGATTTTGGGTAACAGAACCTAGTCCGAGCCACACAAGTCACCCCATCTTGGGTTCCCCTAAGTCTCTAGTTTTCAGAAATGCACAGGTTTGGTAGGTTTCCCTAGGTGGCGGCTGAGCTACAGGCCAAAATCTACAGGTAGGAACTTTGCAAAAAACACCTCTGTTTTCCTTCAAAAATTTGGCTGTGTCCATGTTGCGCTTTGGGGCGTTTCCTGTCGCGGGCGGTAGGCCTACCCACACAAGTGAGGTATCATTTTTATCGGGAGACGTGGGGGAACGCTGGGTGGAAAGAAATTTGTGGCTCCTCTCAGATTCCAGAACTTTCTGCCACAGAAATGTGAGGAACATGTGTTTTTTTAGCCATATTTTGAGGTTTGCAAAGGATTCTGGGTAACAGAACCTGGTCCGAGCCACACAAGTCACCCCATCTTGGATTCCCCTAGGTCTCTAGTTTTCAGAAATGCACAGGTTTGGTAGGTTTCCCTAGGTGGCGGCTGAGCTACAGGCCAAAATCTACAGGTAGGCACTTGGCAAAAAACACCTCTGTTTTCCTTCAAAAATTTGGCTGTGTCCACGTTGCGCTTTGGGGCGTTTCCTGTTGCGGGCGCTAGACTTACCCACAGAAGTGAGGTATCATTTTTATCGGGAGACGTGGGGGAACGCTGGGTGGAAGGAATTTTGTGGCTCCTCTCAGATTCCAGAACTTTCTGCCACAGAAATGTGAGGAACATGTGTTTTTTTAGCCACATTTTGAGGTTTGCAAAGGATTCTGGGTAACAGAACCTTGTCCGAGCCACACAAGTCACCCCATCTTGGATTCCCCTAGGTCTCTAGTTTTCAGAAATGCACAGGTTTGGTAGGTTTCCCTAGGTGGCGGCTGAGCTACAGGCCAAAATCTACAGGTAGGAACTTTGCAAAAAAACGTCTGGTTTCCTTCAAAAATTTGGCTGTGTCCATGTTGCGCTTTGGGGCGTTTCCTGTCGCGGGCGCTAGGCCTACCCACACAAGTGAGGTATCATTTTTATCGGGAGACGTGGGGAAACGCGGGGTGGAAGGAAATTTGTGGCTCCTCTCAGATTCCAGAACTTTCTGCCACAGAAATGTGAGGAACATGTGTTTTTTTGGCCAAATTTTAAGGTTTGCAAAGGATTCTGGGTAACAGAACCTGGTCCGAGCCACACAAGTCACCCCATCTTGGATTCCCCTAGATCTCTAGTTTTCAGAAATGCACAGGTTTTGTAGGTTTCCCTAGGTGGCGGCTGAGCTACAGGCCATAATCTACAGGTAGGCACTTTGCAAAAAACACCTCTGATTTCCTTAAAAAATTTGGATGTGTCCACGTTGCGCTTTGGGGCGTTTCGTGTCGCGGGCACTAGGCCTACCCAAACAAGTGAGGTATCATTTTTATCGGGAGACGTGGGGGAACGCTGGGTGGAAGGAAATTTGTGGCTCCTCTCAGCTTCCAGAACTTTCTGCCACAGAAATCTGAGGAACATGTGTTTTTTTAGCCAAATTTTGAGGTCTGCAAAGGATTCTGGGTAATAGAACCTGGTCCGTGCCACACAAGTCACCCCATCTTGGATTCCCCTAGGTCTCTAGTTTTCAGAAATGCACAGGTTTGGTAGGTTTCCATAGGTGGCGGCTGAGCTACAGGCCAAAATCTAC